>NC_069501.1:1038087142-1038387142 GCF_027579735.1 Bombina bombina
TGTAAGAAAGTTTTCCTCAGATAACCTTCTAGTTTTCTAACTATTGGGTCCTTGAAGGAGGTACTAACCTCTAGTGGAATAGTGGTTCTCTTAGCTTAAGTAGCGATACCTCCGTCTACCTTTGGGACAGTATTCCACAGTTCCAGGTGAGATTCAGGAACAGGTAATAACCTCTTAAAAGGAGGAGATAGTGAAACATAACCCCCACTCCTTGGAGATGATGTCAGAGAGCAAGGAAGGGACTGGAAAAATATCAGGGGACCTAGCCTTAGGCTTAAAAATGATGTCTATTTTTTTTTACATGTTTATCCTCAGTCAGTTTGGATGCCAACACCCAGAGTTTTTAGAAACTCTTTGAGTAGATATCCGAGATGTTCAATTTTAAACCTGAATGTAACATCCTCATCCTTCTTGTCAGACTCTTCCGGGAGAATCTGAAGAGGAAAGCTCATCCTCTGCACTAGACAAGGATTCGTCTGTAGAAGGTTTTAATTGCCAGGTAGAAGGCCCACCAGCAGAATCACTGGCTTTAGATTCCAAGGAACAATGTTTAACTTTTTGTTTGCACTTACCCGAAGGTGGTAAAGACCCTAAAGCCACTGACATCGCAGATTGGAGCTGCAAGGTTAAGTCAGGAGGCAGTGAGTGCATGCTACTCAAAGGCAGAGGGGTAGGAGTGCCTACATTGCTGTTTTACAAAAAGGGGATGCACCAATTGAAAATGTGGAGGAGATTCGGATGGGCATACGCCAGTATCCTGATAGTTAGGGCCTGCCACCAGAGACTGAGGGGTTAGACCAGGGGGAGGTTACAGAAATTTGTAGTACCAGGAGCAGCAGAGTGAGACTGCATAACAGTCATTAAACAGGGGTTGATGAGCTGAGTGGTGGACACACAATGTTCCCTTTACACAATAAGCATTTATTTGTATCAATAAGCATCTCAGAAGTTTCTCCATCAGATTGATTTATAGATCCCAAGTGCTCCATTGCACCCCAGTTATGACACCTAATATTATCCAGAGATCCCAATAGGAAATGTATGGAAAAATATCCCCTGAAGTTTAACAAGGATTACCAGTCGCAACACCAGAGAGATAAAATCCTCACTGCCCCTTACTTATATCCCTCAAGTGCTCCGGTTAGGAGAATGTCACCACCTAAAGACCCTAAAGCCACTGACATCGCAGATTGGAGCTGCAAGGTTAAGTCAGGAGGCAGTGAGTGCATGCTACTCAAAGGCAGAGGGGTAGGAGTGCCTACATTGCTGTTTTACAAAAAGGGGATGCACCAATTGAAAATGTGGAGGAGATTCGGATGGGCATACACCAGTATCCTGATAGTTAGGGCCTGCCACCAGAGACTGAGGGGTTAGACCAGGGGGAGGTTACAGAAATTTGTAGTACCAGGAGCAGCAGAGTGAGACTGCATAACAGTCATTAAACAGGGGTTGATGAGCTGAGTGGTGGACACACAATGTTCCCTTTACACAATAAGCATTTATTTGTATCAATAAGCATCTCAGAAGTTTCTCCATCAGATTGATTTATAGATCCCAAGTGCTCCATTGCACCCCAGTTATGACACCTAATATTATCCAGAGATCCCAATAGGAAATGTATGGAAAAATATCCCCTGAAGTTTAACAAGGATTACCAGTCGCAACACCAGAGAGATAAAATCCTCACTGCCCCTTACTTATATCCCTCAAGTGCTCCGGTTAGGAGAATGTCACCACCTGACAGATAAAAAATTGGTAATAAGGGAGCGCTAGACAGCAATTCCCGAACCCCTGATTGATTATTGTATATTGTATCAAATATATATATATATATGTATGTATATATATTAGGGGTGTTAAAAATAATCGTTTCCCTGATGTATCTCGATGCGGCCTTGAACGATGCTGCATCGATGATTTGAGGAACAGAATCGATTCGGGTCAGTGACGTCATTATGCGACGTCATGTCACCCTGCGCACCAGCTTGCTTGGGAATTATCCATACAAAGCACAACAGAGCACTCGGGACAAAGGTTATTGCGGTAACTGTAAGTAATAGTTCTGGTGTGTTGAGCCTTTCACATATCAACGGGAGTCAGATTGTGGGGACTCACATCCAGGATCGCTATTACGTGATTTTCACAAGCCTTTGATCAGAAAAAAAACTGCTCAAATACATTCCCTAGTCAGGAATTTAGCATGTACTAGTACTACCCAAAAGTTTGCCAGCTTCTGTCCCCTATACAGACAATGGTAAAGCATTTTCAGATGGTTTTTGTAAAAAAAATTTAGCATATTAATAGTACTATGTATTTCTCTGTATTTATTATAGTGTAAAACTGCAGATATTTTAACACCTAAATTTCTATTTCATAAAGATTAGAATAAATACTCATGATTTGCAGTTCAACACATCATGGCATCATTTACCCTGACAGCCAAAGATGTATTTCAAGGGTCTATCTGCAGCAGTTGGACAGAGCAATAAATAAAGATGATAGGATGTAAATTCCAGGAAAGCAGGACATAAAAAAGCAGCACAGTTAGGTAAACAGGCACAAGTAAAAAGGAAAAATCAGGGAGAAAATTCATACACCTGCAGGTGAATATACTATATATAATATCCACCAAAGAAGGTCACAACACTGGTGGTTGCTACATCAGTTGCTATATATATATATATATATATATATATATATATATATATATATATATATATATATATATATATATATGTGTGTGCATATATATATATTATACATAATACATATGTATATATGTATGTGTATATATATATATATATATATATATATATATTGTTTGTATGTGTGTGTGTGTGTGTATATATATATATATATATATATATATATATAAATAATATGGAATAGAACAAGTTCATGAAAATCATGGGCAGTAATCGTGATGCATCGCGATGCATCGTAGAATCGAATCGTTACCATGATAATCGTATTCGAATCGAATCGTGAGACAAGTGAAGATGCGAACCCCTAATATATATATATATATATATATATATATATATATATATATATATATATAGATATATATATATATATATATATATATATATATATATATATATATATATATATATATATATATAGTGGTTGAGAATGAATGGATGGCATCAAATTTGATAATATGAACTCCAAATAGATGGCTCAAATGTAAAAATATATTTATATATGATGGATAGAATATTTTAAAACTATGGCATCTAGAATATATCTTCATATATTTCTAAAAATTATAGGACAATCAGGTACACTGGAAAAGCCGCAAATGTAAACCAAAGTGAGATGTACAATAATATAGTGCTCAAAAACTAACTAGCACTAGTGGTTCTGTACTTCATACAAACCACTTGGGTACAATATTGAGATTTGTTTAGTTCCTGTTTGTGGCTATAATGTACAGTATTCTGGTATACAATATTCAGATGAGGCTTAAATAACAGTTTGTTGGAATAATGAGATAGAAACTATCAGGAAATGTCTATTGGATACTCACTTTTTATTATCTCTGATAGTAGCATTAGTTTGGATATCCAAAAGAAGTGTAAATAATGGATATATCTGCTGTGGGATCCGGTCAATGTATCCTTAGAAATTGGAAAAGCAGCCTGGTGCTTTTATGCGGATTTTAAAAAAAAGAATCCACTGTGATGTCCGTTTCGAAGCAGGAGGAACGTTTAAGTGGTCTGCGGTGGTTCTGTAGTGGTAGACTTTATGGTTCCACTGAGTTACATGTCGGTTAGCTGAAATACAACCGTGTCGCTCCTATGGAACACTTGGCGTCAGGGAAATTGGTGTGTCCCCTGCTTGTGTCTTGTATATCTCCACCGGAGTAGGCCTCCAGTTACATAATTCATTGGGGGGGGAATACAAGGAGTAGCTCCCGTGGAAGACTGGACCCTGAGTGTATATATATATATATATATATATATATATATATAACGTCCACAAAATGCAGGCACTCACTGGTCTTAGTAAAATATAACAATTTATTTAGAAATCATTAAAAAGACAACGTTTCGGCACCAATACGTGCCTTTGTCAAATGTCAGCATGTAACAAAACGAATATGCAGCACACTTAAAATCAATATGACACACATTTAAAATCATACCCCTTTTAAAGATGTGAGCAAACTAATTACCGCCATGCCTCCACTCGCGTCTTCCCATCCATGGCAATGACGTCACGTACGCAAGGTGAAATATTATACACGCTATATTGATGACGTGTTCCTCATCTGGAGGGGTAGTGAAACATCTTTGCGTGAGTGGGTGACACGTTTGAACCTCATGGAGTCTCCTATACGTTTTAAGCTTGAATATGATTTAAGTTGTGTACATTTTCTTGATTTAAATGTGTTCAAGGTGGATGAATCAGGCAAATTGCGGTTTGGTACATCCTTGTACACTAAACCCACGGACCGCAACTCTTTATTAGATGCCAGAAGCTTCCACCCTGCACACCAAAAACAGAATTTATGTTTACCTGATAAATTACTTTCTCCAACGGTGTGTCCGGTCCACGGCGTCATCCTTACTTGTGGGATATTCTCTTCCCCAACAGGAAATGGCAAAGAGCCCAGCAAAGCTGGTCACATGATCCCTCCTAGGCTCCGCCTTCCCCAGTCATTCGACCGACGTAAAGGAGGAATATTTGCATAGGAGAAATCATATGATACCGTGGTGACTGTAGTTAAAGAAAATAAATTATCAGACCTGATTAAAAAACCAGGGCGGGCCGTGGACCGGACACACCGTTGGAGAAAGTAATTTATAAGGTAAACATAAATTCTGTTTTCTCCAACATAGGTGTGTCCGGTCCACGGCGTCATCCTTACTTGTGGGAACCAATACCAAAGCTTTAGGACACGGATGAAGGGAGGGAGCAAATCAGGTCACCTAGATGGAAGGCACCACGGCTTGCAAAACCTTTCTCCCAAAAATAGCCTCAGAAGAAGCAAAAGTATCAAATTTGTAAAATTTAGTAAAAGTGTGCAGTGAAGACCAAGTCGCTGCCTTACATATCTGATCAACAGAAGCCTCGTTCTTGAAGGCCCATGTGGAAGCCACAGCCCTAGTGGAATGAGCTGTGATTCTTTCAGGAGGCTGCCGTCCGGCAGTCTCGTAAGCCAATCTGATGATGCTTTTAATCCAAAAAGAGAGAGAGGTAGAAGTTGCTTTTTGACCTCTCCTTTTACCAGAATAAACAACAAACAAGGAAGATGTTTGTCTAAAATTATTTGTAGCATCTAAATAGAATTATAGAGCACGAACTACATCCAAATTGTGCAACAAACGTTCCTTCTTTGAAACTGGATTCGGACACAAAGAAGGCACGACTATCTCCTGGTTAATGTTTTTGTTAGAAACAACTTTCGGAAGAAAACCAGGTTTAGTACGCAAAACCACCTTATCTGCATGGAACACCAGATAAGGAGGAGAACACTGCAGAGCAGATAATTCTGAAACTCTTCTAGCAGAAGAAATTGCAACCAAAAACAAAACTTTCCAAGATAATAACTTAATATCAACGGAATGTAAGGGTTCAAACGGAACCCCCTGAAGAACTGAAAGAACTAAATTGAGACTCCAAGGAGGAGTCAAAGGTTTGTAAACAGGCTTGATTCTAACCAGAGCCTGAACAAAGGCTTGAACATCTGGCACAGCTGCCAGCTTTTTGTGAAGTAACACAGACAAGGCAGAAATCTGTCCCTTAAAAGAACTTGCAGATAATCCTTTCTCCAAACCTTCTTGAAGAAAGGATAGAATCTTAGGAATTTTTACCTTGTCCCAAGGCAATCCTTTAGATTCACACCAACAGATATATTTTTTCCATATTTTGTGGTAGATTTTTCTAGTTACAGGCTTTCTGGCCTGAACAAGAGTATCAATGACAGAATCTGAGAACCCTCGCTTTGATAAGATCAAGCGTTCAATCTCCAAGCAGTCAGTTGGAGTGAGACCAGATTCGGATGTTCGAATGGACCTTGAACAAGAAGGTCTCGTCTCAAAGGTAGCTTCCATGGTGGAGCCGATGACATATTCACCAGGTCTGCATACCAAGTCCTGCGTGGCCACGCAGGAGCTATCAAGATCACCGATGCCCTCTCCTGATTGATCCTGGCTACCAGCCTGGGGATGAGAGGAAACGGCGGGAATACATAAGCTAGTTTGAAGGTCCAAGGTGCTACTAGTGCATCTACTAGAGTCGCCTTGGGATCCCTGGATCTGGACCCGTAGCAAGGAACCTTGAAGTTCTGACGAGAGGCCATCAGATCCATGTCTGGAATGCCCCACAATTGAGTAATTTGGGCAAAGATTTCCGGATGGAGTTCCCACTCCCCCGGATGAAATGTCTGACGACTCAGAAAATCCGCTTCCCAATTTTCCACTCCTGGGATGTGGATTGCAGACAAGTGGCAGGAGTGAGTCTCCGCCCATTGAATGATTTTGGTCACTTCTTCCATCGCCAGGGAACTCCTTGTTCCCCCCTGATGGTTGATGTACGCAACAGTCGTCATGTTGTCTGATTGAAACCGTATGAACTTGGCCTTTGCTAGCTGAGGCCAAGCCTTGAGAGCATTGAATATCGCTCTCAGTTCCAGAATATTTATCGGGAGAAGAGATTCTTCCCGAGACCAAAGACCCTGAGCTTTCAGGGGTCCCCAGACCGCGCCCCAGCCCACCAGACTGGCGTCGGTCGTGACAATGACCCACTCTGGTCTGCGGAAGCTCATCCCCTGTGACAGGTTGTCCAGGGACAGCCACCAACGGAGTGAATCTCTGGTCCTCTGATCTACTTGTATCGTCGGAGACAAGTCTGTATAGTCCCCATTCCACTGACTGAGCATGCACAGTTGTAATGGTCTTAGATGAATTCGCGCAAAAGGAACTATGTCCATTGCCGCTACCATCAAACCTACTACTTCCATGCACTGCGCTATGGAAGGAAGAGGAACAGAATGAAGTATTTGACAAGAGTTTAGAAGTTTTGATTTTCTGGCCTCTGTCAGAAAAATCCTCATTTCTAAGGAGTCTATTATTGTTCCCAAGAAGGGAACCCTTGTTGACGGAGATAGAGAACTTTTTTCTACGTTCACTTTCCACCCGTGAGATCTGAGAAAGGCCAGGGCAATGTCCGTGTGAGCCTTTGCTTGTGGAAGGGACGACGCTTGAATCAGTATGTCGTCCAAGTAAGGTACTACTGCAATGCCCCTTGGTCTTAGCACCGCTAGAAGGGACCCTAGTACCTTTGTGAAAATTCTTGGAGCAGTGGCTAATCCGAACGGAAGTGCCACAAACTGGTAATGCTTGTCCAGAAATGCGAACCTTAGGAACCGATGATGTTCCTTGTGGATAGGAATATGTAGATACGCATCCTTTAAATCCACCGTGGTCATGAATTGACCTTCCTGGATGGAAGGAAGAATTGTTCGAATGGTTTCCATTTTGAACGATGGAACCTTGAGAAACTTGTTTAGGATCTTGAGATCTAAGATTGGTCTGAATGTTCCCTCTTTTTTGGGAACTACGAACAGATTGGAGTAGAACCCCATCCCTTGTTCTCCTAATGGAACAGGATGAATCACTCCCATTTTTAACAGGTCTTCTACACAATGTAAGAATGCCTGTTTTTTTATGTGGTCTGAAGACAATTGAGACCTGTGGAACCTCCCCCTTGGGGGAAGCCCCTTGAATTCCAGAAGATAACCTTGGGAGACTATTTCTAGCGCCCAAGGATCCAGAACATCTCTTGCCCAAGCCTGAGCGAAGAGAGAGAGTCTGCCCCCCACCAGATCCGGTCCCGGATCGGGGGCCAACATCTCATGCTGTCTTGGTAGCAGTGGCAGGTTTCTTGGCCTGCTTACCTTTGTTCCAGCCTTGCATTGGCCTCCAGGCTGGCTTGGCTTGAGAAGTATTACCCTCTTGCTTAGAGGACGTAGCACTTGGGGCTGGTCCGTTTCTGCGAAAGGGACGAAAATTAGGTTTATTTTTGGCCTTGAAAGACCTATCCTGAGGAAGGGCGTGGCCCTTGCCCCCAGTGATATCAGAAATAATCTCTTTCAAGTCAGGGCCAAACAGCGTTTTCCCCTTGAAAGGAATGTTAAGCAATTTGTTCTTGGAAGACGCATCCGCTGACCAAGATTTTAGCCAAAGCGCTCTGCGCGCCACAATAGCAAACCCAGAATTTTTCGCCGCTAATCTAGCCAATTGCAAAGTGGCGTCTAGGGTGAAAGAGTTAGCCAATTTGAGAGCATGAATTCTGTCCAAAATCTCCTCATAAGAAGAATCTTTATTGAGCGCCTTTTCTAGTTCATCGAACCAGAAACACGCTGCTGTAGTGACAGGAACAATGCATGAAATTGGTTGTAGAAGGTAACCTTGCTGAACAAACATCTTTTTAAGCAAACCCTCTAATTTTTTATCCATAGGATCTTTGAAAGCACAACTATCTTCTATGGGTATAGTGGTGCGTTTGTTTAGAGTAGAAACCGCCCCCTCGACCTTGGGGACTGTCTGCCATAAGTCCTTTCTGGGGTCGACCATAGGAAACAATTTCTTAAATATAGGGGGAGGGACGAAAGGTATGCCGGGCCTTTCCCATTCTGCCGGAGATGTTCCAATTTAAATTTAAATGTAATCACATCAGGTTCAGCTTGTTGAGAAATTTTCCCTGAATCTGAAATTTCTCCCTCAGACAAAACCTCCCTGGCCCCCTCAGACTGGTGTAGGGGCACTTCAGAACCAATATCATCAGCGTCCTCATGCTCTTCAGTATTTTCTAAAACAGAGCAGTCGCGCTTTCGCTGATAAGTGGGCATTTTGGCTAAAATGTTTTTGATAGAATTATCCATTACAGCCGTTAATTGTTGCATAGTAAGGAGTATTGGCGCACTAGATGTACTAGGGGCCTCCTGTGTGGGCAAGACTGGTGTAGACGAAGGAGGGGATGATGCAGTACCATGCTTACTCCCCTCACTTGAGGAATCATCTTGGGCATCATTTTCTCTAAATTTTGTGTCACATAAATCACATCTATTTAAATGAGAAGGAACCTTGGCTTCCCCACATACAGAACACAGTCTATCTGGTAGTTCAGACATGTTAAAAAGGCATAAACTTGATAACAAAGTACAAAAAACGTTTTAAAATAAAACCGTTACTGTCACTTTAAATTTTAAACTGAACACACTTTATTACTGCAAATGTGAAAAAGTATGAAGGAATTGTACAAAATTCACCAAAATTTCACCACAGTGTCTTAAAGCCTTAAAAGTATTGCACACCAAATTTGAAAGCTTTAACCCTTAAAATAACGGAACCGGAGCCGTTTTTATATTTAACCCCTTTACAGTCCCTGGTATCTGCTTTGCTGAGACCCAACCAAGCCCAAAGGGGAATACGATACCAAATGACGCCTTTCAGAAAGTCTTTTCTATGTATCAGAGCTCCTCACACATGCATCTGCATGTCATGCTTCCCAAAAACAAGTGCGCAATAGAGGAGCGAAAATGAGGCTCTGCCTATGATTAGGGAAAGCCCCTAGAGAATAAGGTGTCCAATACAGTGCCTGCCGGTTATTTTACATAATTCCCAAGAATAAAATAATTCCTCAAAGCTATGAAGTATAAAATATGCTTATATATCAATCGTTTTAGCCCAGAAAATGTCTACAGTCTTAAAAGCCCTTGTGAAGCCCTTTTTTTCTTTATGTAATAAAAATGGCTTACCGGATCCCATAGGGAAAATGACAGCTTCCAGCATTACATCGTCTTGTTAGAAATGTGTCATACCTCAAGCAGCAAAAGTCTGCTCACTGTTTCCCCCAACTGAAGTTAATTCCTCTCAACAGTCCTGTGTGGAAACAGCCATCGATTTTAGTAACGGTTGCTAAAATCATTTTCCTCTTACAAACAGAAATCTTCATCTCTTTTCTGTTTCAGAGTAAATAGTACATACCAGCACTATTTTAAAATAACAAACTCTTGATTGAATAATAAAAACTACAGTTAAACACCAAAAAACTCTAAGCCATCTCCGTGGAGATGTTGCCTGTACCACGGCAAAGAGAATGACTGGGGAAGGCGGAGCCTAGGAGGGATCATGTGACCAGCTTTGCTGGGCTCTTTGCCATTTCCTGTTGGGGAAGAGAATATCCCACAAGTAAGGATGACGCCGTGGACCGGACACACCTATGTTGGAGAAAACAAGGTGTCATCACCTCCCAGCTCACCAGAGTCCTGAGAAACAATAGTGAGCTATCACTACGTACCACTCAGTTGGAGGAGATGGGCAAAAAATTGAGTAACAGAGGGTATGCCAGGGCTGAAATTATTAAAACACAAGAGAGGCTATGTATGGATGGCCCCAAAGAACAGAGCAAAGCTAAACACGAACAGCTCAACCTGGTTACCACCTATACACCTGGTAATGAAAAGTTGACAGGAGCAGTGCGTAAACACTGGCCGGTCGTGGAGACTGATCCAACGCTACCTTTTCGGAACATGCCACCTCCGAGATTGGTCTATCGCAGAGCCAAAAACCTCAGGGACCATTTAGTAAAATCGGATCCTATCAAACACTATCATAAGGAATCATGGCTTAAAACCTCTAAAATGGGGTGTTTTCCCTGTGGTAATTGCACTACATGTAATAGCATGACTCGGGGTAATTCGTTCCAGCACCCACATTCAAACAAGAGGTACAAGATAAACCATCGTCTGAGTTGCATGAGTAACTATGTAATATACATACTGATTTGCCCTTGTTCCAGTGTATATGTGGGTAAGACGATTACCCCCTTCCGTGATAGGATGGCGAACCATCGGTGTGCAATTCGTGCTGCATTGAAATCTGGCGAATCAGATCAGCCAGTGGCAAGCCACTGTGTGGCATTGAAACACTCCGTGTCAAGTATTAGGTCCATGTTAATTGACCACGTCCCCCCCATGCCACGAGGGGGTGATAGGGCTAATAGACTGCTCCAACTCGAAAGCAGATGGATCCACAGGTTGGACACATTGGTCCCTAAAGGCCTCAACACCTCACTGGACTTTAGTCCATTCTATTAATACCACACTGAAGAGTTATTGCCCTGGACATATCTAAATGATAGCTCACTACTCACTAAAAAGTTTCTATCTGTACCCCAGGGTGGCATGATGCTGCAATGTATTTAGATAATTATGTTGCTTAATGCACCTACTAATGACCTGCACCAGGGGTTACAAACGTAATAATGATACAGTTAATAGTGACAGTTTTCGCTTATCTTCATCTGTAATATGTATCATGTATTGTATTGACAAGGTGTTATGTTTCTTTTATGCTCTTGCCTTTACTGTCTGGTCTGGCATTTCGTGCCCATTCTTTAAGGATGGCCCTTAGATTGGCCTCCTTCTTTTTCTGAGCTTGACAGTTTTTCCGCATATAGAAATTACACATTTGGATCTATCATCCAACAGACTATGTTCTAATATGCCATTTAATAATACGTTTCTAACAACATTAATGTTATGTCGGTAAACCGCTATGTCAAAATATTAAATACGCTATACATATTGTGGATTGTTTTGGTTGCTATTAGCAACAAGTACACATAGACGTCCCTGATAGTAATCTGTATGCGTGATTAAGTCACTCCCTACTCTGACGCGTGTGGCTATCCAACGTCGCTATGGCAACGCCGTGCCATGCGTCATCACGCTAGGCACGCAGCGTGCGTACGTGACGTCATTGCCATGGATGGGAAGACGCGAGTGGAGGCATGGCGGTAATTAGTTTGCTCACATCTTTAAAAGGGGTATGATTTTAAATGTGTGTCATATTGATTTTAAGTGTGCTGCATATTCGTTTTGTTACATGCTGACATTTGACAAAGGCACGTATTGGTGCCGAAACGTTATGTCTTTTTAATGATTTCTAAATAAATTGTAATAAATTTTTATATTTTATACCAGTGAGTGCCTGCATTTTGTGGACGTTGTGGATTATTTACAGCAGAGCACCGTGGCATTTAAACAAGTGGTGAGATTGTGCTTTCCCCTCAAGGAACTGTATATATTTATATATTTATATATATATATATATATATATATATATATATATATATATATATATATATATATATATAAAGAATAAAAACCAATTATGCTTACCTGATAATTTAATTTCCATCTGTGGGAGGAGTCCATTGCTTCATTCATTATTTGTGGGAATTAGTAACCTGGCCACCAGGAGGAAGCAAAGACACCCCAGCCAAAGGCTTAAATACCTCCCCCACTCCCCTCATTCCTCAGTCATTCTGCCAAGGGAACAAGGAACAGTAGGAGAAATATCAGGGTATAAATGGTGCCAGAAGATTAAAATCAAATTTAGGTCCGCCCACCGGAGAAACTGGCAGGGGCAGTGGACTCTCCTCCCACAGATGGAAATTAAATTATCAGGTAAGCATAATTTATGTTTTCCATCTTAATGGGAGGCGAGTCCACTGCTTCATTCATTACTTGTGGGAACAAATACCCAAGCTCAACTGAGGGCACCAAAGCCTGCAGAACCCTTCTCCCAAAAGCTGCTTCCGCCGAAGCAAAGACATCAAATTTATAAAATTTTGCAAAAATATGTAAAGAAGACCAAGTGGCCACCTTACAAATCTGCTCCATAGAGGCCTCTTTCTTAAAGGCCCAAGAAGAGGCCACAGCTCTAGTTGAGTGAGCCGTAATCCTCTGAGGAGGCTTGTGTTCCGCTGCCAGACGGATTATATTCCTCAACCAAAAGGATGGAGAAGTGGCAGAGGCCCTCTGCCACCTACATTTCCCTGAATACACAACAAATAAGGACGAAGTCTGTCTGAACTCCTTCGTGGCCTGAAGATAAAAGTTCAAGGCCAGAACCACGTCCAGATTATGAAGTAACCTCTCCTTTGAAGAAGGGGGGTTAGGACACAAAGAAGGAACTACTATTTCCTGATTAATGTTACGACTCAAAGGAAGGAAACAGTGCGAAGAACAGCATTATCGGCATGAAAAACTAAGTAGGGAGGCTCACATTGCAAGGCTGCCAACTCAGAGACTCTGCGTGCCGATGCAATAACCAGTAGGAATAGGACTTTCCATGAAAGGATCTTAATGTCAAGCTCATGCTTAGGCTCAAACGGAGCCCTCTGCAAAACCTTAAGAACCAAGTTTAAGCTCCAAGGAGGAGCCGAATTCCTAAAGACAGGTCTGATACTAAATAGAGCCTGAACAAAGGACTGAATGTCAGGAAGCTCCACGAGCTTCTTATGCAAAAGTACAGATAAAGCCGAGATTTGTCCCCTTAAGGAGCTGGTGGCAAGACCCTTATCCAGACCGTCCTGGAGAAAGGCCAAAATCCGGGATACCCTGACCTTGTGCCAGGGGTATCCTCGTTCCTCACAACAGGACAAGTAGGTCCTCAACACCTTGTGGTAGATGCATCAAGTGACTGGCTTCTCGGCCTGAACGAGAGTGTTAATCACTCTCTCCAAGAATCCTCTCTTGGCTAAGACTAGACGTTCAATCTCCAAGCAGTCAGCCTCAGAGAATCGAGATTTTGATGTAAGAAAGGACCTTGAACCAGCAGATCCCTGCGACGAGGTAACCTCCACGGAGGAGATAATGACATCCCCACCAGATCCGCAAACCGCATCCTCTGCGGCCACGACGGAGCAATCAAAATAGCCGAAGCTTGCTCCTGCTCGATGCGGGCCACTACACGAGGTAGAAGAGGCAACGGTGGAAATATGTAAAATAGGTTGAAGTCCCAGGGCACCGCCAAGGCATTTATCAGGTCCGCCTGGGGATCCCTGGATCGCGACTTATATCTGGGTAGCTTGTAATTAAGTCTGGACGTCATGTGATCTATCTCCGGCTTCCCCCATCTGTTGCAGATCTCCGTGAACACCTCAGATCTCTGCGAACACCTCGGGATGGAGAGACCATTCCCCTGGAAGAAATGTCTGTCTGCTCAGAAAATCTGCTTCCCAGTTGTCCACACCCGGAATGTGGATCGCTGAGAGCGAGCAATTGTGAATCTCTGCCCATTCCAGAATCCAAGATACTTCCCTAATGGCTAGGGTACTTCTCGTACCCCCGATGGTTTATGTAAGCCACCAAGGTAATGTTGTCGGACTGCAATCTCATGAATCGGGACGACCCCAGGGGGGCCAAGCCCTCAAAACGTTGAATATCGCTCCAAGTTCCAGAATATTTATAGGTAGGCTCGATTCCTCTCGAGTCCATCTGTGGTCACAATCTCCCAGGATGGTCTCAAGAAGGATGTCCCCTGAGACAGCTGCCCCGGTCGGGTCCATCAAGATAGGGACTCCCTCACCGGTCGGTCCAGAGATATCTGCTGGGACAGATCTGAATGATCGCCGTTCCATTGTCTCAACATGCACAGCTGAAGAGGTCTGAGATGGAACCTGGCGAATGGAATGACGTCTGTGCTGGATACCATGAGCCCGATCACCTTCATACACCTGGCTACAGATGTCCTGGAAAATGTCTGAAGAGCTAGACAGTTGGACGCTAGCTTGCAACGTCTCTGATCTGTCAAGAATATCTTCATGACTGAAGAATCTTTTATCGTACCCAGGAATTCCACCCTGTTGCTGTGGACCAAGGAACTCTTCCCTTCATTTATCTTCCACCCGTGGGATCGAAGAAGAAGAAGGAGGAGAGCCCTCAAGTGATCCTCCGCAAGACTGTAGAACGGAGCCTGGACCAGGATATCGTCCAGATAAGGTGCCATAGCAATCCCTCTGGCTCTCGCTACCACGAGTAGAGCTCCTAGAACCTTTGTAAAGACTCTTGGGGCAGTCGCCAGACCAAATGGAAGGGCCACAAACTGGAAGTGCTGGTCCAGGAAGGCGAATCTTAGAAACCTGAAGTGATCCTTGTGGATTGGAACGTGAAGGCAAGCATCCTTCAGGTCTATAGTCGTCATGAATTGCCCCTCTTAAAACAGGGGCAAAATTGACCTGATCGTCTCCATTTTGAATGATGGAACTGACAAAAACTTGCTTAGGGCCTTTAGGTCCAGAATTGGATGAAACGTGCCCTTCTTTGGGACCACGAAAAGGTTTGAATAATACCCCAGACCTCTTTCTGCCGGAGGGATTGGGATGATTACTCCAAGAGATGAGAAATCCATCACACACCCCAGGAAGGCGTCTCTCTTCTCTGGTCTTGAAGATATGTTTGAAAGGAGGAACCTGTCTCTGGGAGGATATGATTTGAATCCTATCCTGTAACCCTTGGCTACGACGTCCAGAATCCAAGGGTCTATAACATCTTTTCTCCAGGCCTCCGCAAAAAGAGATAGTCTACCCCCCTACCTGATCTGAGGACGGATTGGGGGCCGCCCCTTCATGCCGACTTTGACTCAGCTGGCTTCTTGTTCTGCTTGGACTTGTTCCAAGAGTTAGCTGGCTTCCAAGATTCCTTGGACTGCTCAGACTTTGCAGCAGGCTGCTGGCGCTGAGACTTGTCCGCACGAAAGGGACGAAAAGTAGACCCCTTAGGTTTAGTCTTCTTATCCTGAGGCAAGAAGACACCCTTGCCACCCGTCACTGTAGATATGATGGAATCCAGGCCCGGGCCAATCAAAACTTTCCCCTTGAACAGGAGGGAAAGCAAACAAGACTTGGAAGTCCTGTCCGCAGACCACATCTTTAACCATAAAGCCCTGTGAGCTAAAACAGAAAAACCTGATGTCTTAGCATTCAGGCAAATAATCTGCATGTTAGCATCAGAAATGAACGAATGCGCTACCCTTAAGGCCTTAATTCGTTCCTGAATCTCTTCAAGGGGAGTCTCCACCTCGACCATCGCTGACAAAGCATCACACTATTAGGTAGCCGCACCTTCCACCTGAAGCGACTGCCGCCACCGGTTGAAAAACAAACCCAGTGAGTTGGAACATCTTCCGCAACATGGACTCCATCTCTTTATCGTTGGGTTGCTTGAAAGAAGAGCTATCCTTAAGAGGAATAGTCGTTCTATTAGCAAGCATGGAGATAGCACAATCCACCTTAGGGGCGGTTCCCCACAGATCAAGGTGCGAGTCTGGAACGGGGAATAGCTTTTTAAAAGAAGAGGAGGGGGAAAAGGACGAGCCAAGTTTCTCCTATTCATTCTTAATAATATTAGCCATCTTGATGGGAACCGGGAAGGCCTGAGGCACTACCCTGTCCTCGTACACCCTATCAAGTTTAGGGATCGAAGGTTCCTCCGGTAGTTTCGTTTCCGGAACCTCCAACGTAGCAAGCACCTCTTTCAGCAGGAAGCCCAAATGCTCCATTTTAAACTTAAAATCTGGTTCCTCCGCAGACGGAGGCCTAGAAGTAGCCGATTCCGACCCAGAAGTGACATCCTCCGATAAGTCAGAGTTGTCCTCCTCAGCAGATAATCTGAGATATCCAGCGGAGTCGAAGACCCCTGAGACGGATAGCAATGCCATACCTTCCGCTTAGGAGGGTGAGGCAGCGCATTAATGGCCGCAGAAATCGCAGCCTGTAACTGATCGGCTAAGTCAGGCGGCCATAGGGTCCCTCTCACGGGAGGATTAGTAGTGCCCTGGGGAACTGCTTGTGTAATCGGAGATGAGTGCAGGGAACGCACCTCACGGGGCGGAGAACCCTCAGAGGTGGATGGCTAAATATTCTATTCTTTTTAGATTTAGCAATATTGTCAAAGCATGTAGAACAGAGTTGAGTAGGCGGTTCAACTGGAACCTCCTCACAATATACACAGTTAATAGGTTTAGAGTGAGTTATCCTCTAACATATCAGAGTCCTCCATAGCTTGCGCCTTTATTACGGACTTGATAAAAAGTTAAATGGCACGTTATATCCCAATGGCTGGGGTACTCACCACCTCCTATGACCCAGACTACAAGAAACAGCTTTGTCTCCTCCGAACGCAAGTCGAGAAAGAGGAAGTTACAGAGGCCACATCCAGTCACTTGGAGTGCCAGCAGGACAGCCCATGCACTCGAGAGAAGAACGCGCCAAAAAAACCTGCCTCAATCTCTTGCTAATAGAACTGACTGTTCCACACTGACAGAGCCTCATCTCACACAAATGCAGTATAAAACACAATAAATATGTTATGCACAATAAAATCCCCCCTGTTCAATAACCCCTTTCAGAGGCTATTACCCTAGATTCTATAAATATAAAGGAGCCACACATTGACCCTGTCTTCTTACGTTATCATATATATATATATATATATATATATATATATATATATATATATATATATATATATATAAATGAAACGATCTTACCAGAATCAACGCCATGGAACAGGAACACGGTCTTTCAAGTGTGACAGCGTAGTAGCATCGCTCCTGACATGGACTTGAAAGCATAAAAGCAGGCAGCGAAACTCGTCAATACTGAATGCTAATGGAGCTGTAAATCTGAGTCGGGATGGGTTCGCAGAAAGACTCTCCCTGCATCTCCGGACTCTAACATTCATCCATGCTCTCACTGAGAGGCTGACAGGACTACTTAAAACTTCAGTCCCATTTTGAAGAGTACTACCCTCCATAATAGACTACTCTGAATCTTCCAACACTTCTCTGCCAACTTCCTGTGACGAAAGGCAAAGAATGACTGGGGGATGAGGGGAGTGGGGGAGGTATTTAAGCCTTTGGCTGGGGTGTCTTTGCCTCCTTCTGGTGGCCAGGTTCTTAATTCCCACAAGTAATGAATGAAACAGTGGACTCTACTCCCATTAAGATGGAAAAGAAGAGAAATTAGAAAGTTGTTTAAAATTGTATGCTTTATGTGAATAATGAACGTTTAATTTTGACTAGACAATTCCATTAAAATCAAGACAGGACATGGAGTTTACCATCACTTTAAGGAACGTTTGCCAAAGCCCTATAATATGAAAGGAAAGCAACTATATCAATATTACCAGTAGGGATGCATCCAGTCCCTTGACATGATGGACAGGTTATACTGTCTCGGCCAGTAAACTCCACATAAGGAAACTGAGCAATATCTTCCTCTCTGTCTTTTCCATCCAGCAAATCATCAACCTCTTGTTCCTGTGATTCCTTAGCCCGCTTCAAGAATTTTGAATGCTTGGTGTATGCAGAAGCTATAGAGCCCATTGTGTCTGTTCAGCATCTATTTTGGAGAAGAAGAATAAAAATTTATATGTATAGATGTTAAGATTTTTAAAGCAACTTAAATCAAAATTTGTACTTTTAAGAGACCCCATTACAACAGATTAGAATTTCCATACAAAAACATACGCCTAGATTACGAGTTTTGCGTTAGAGGCTGTGTGGTGCCAACGAGCAGTTTATGCTCACCGCTCACTTACAGACAGCGCTGGTATTATGGGTTTTTACAAACCCGGCGTTAACCGCAAAAAAGTGAGCGTAGAGCAAAATTTAGCTCCACATCTCACCTCAATACCAGTGCTGCTTACGTTAGCGGTGAGCTGGCTAAACGTGCTCGTGCACGATTTCCCCAAAGGAATCAATGGGGGAGAGCCTGAGAAAAAACCTAACACCTGAAAAAAAGCAGCGTAAAGCTCCTAACGCAGCCCCATTGATTCCTATGGGGGAAAACATAATTTATGCTTACCTGATAAATTTATTTCTCTTGTGGTGTATCCAGTCCACGGATCATCCATTACTTGTGGGATATTCTCCTTCCCAACAGGAAGTTGCAAGAGGATCACCCACAGCAGAGCTGCTATATAGCTCCTCCCCTAACTGCCATATCCAGTCATTCGACCGAAACTAGCCGAGAAAGGAGAAACCATAGGGTGCAGTGGTGACTGTAGTTTAAAATTTAGACCTGCCTTAAAAGGACAGGGTGGGCCGTGGACTGGATACACCACAAGAGAAATAAATTTATCAGGTAAGCATAAATTATGTTTTCTCTTGTTAGGTGTATCCAGTCCATGGATCATCCATTACTTGTGGGATACCAATACCAAAGCTAAAGTACACGGATGAAGGGAGGGACAAGGCAGGTACTTAAACGGAAGGGACCACTGCCTGTAGAACCTCTCTCCCAAAAATAGCCTCCGAAGAAGCAAAAGTATCAAATTTGTAAAATTTTGAAAAGGTATGAAGCGAAGACCAAGTCGCCACTTTGCAAATCTGTTCAACCGAAGCCTCATTTTTAAAGGCCCAGGTGGAAGCCACAGCTCTAGTAGAATGAGCTGTAATCCTTTCAGGGGGCTGCTGTCCAGCAGTCTCATAGGCTAAGCGTATTACGCTCCGAAGCCAAAAAGAAAGAGAGGTTGCCGAAGCCTTTTGACCTCTCCTCTGTCCAGAGTAAACAACAAACAGGGAAGATGTTTGACGAAAATCTTTAGTCGCATGTAAGTAAAACTTTAAAGCACGGACTACGTCCAAATTATGTAAAAGACGTTCCTTCTTTGAAGAAGGATTAGGACACAATGATGGAACAACAATCTCTTGATTGATATTCTTGTTGGAAACTACCTTAGGTAAAAACCCAGGTTTTGTACGCAGAACTACTTTATCTGTATGGAAAATCAGATAAGGAGAATCACATTGTAAAGCTGATAACTCAGAGACTCTACGAGCCGAGGAAATAGCCATCAAAAACAGAACTTTCCAAGATAAAAGTTTGATATCAATGGAATGAAGGGGTTCAAACGGAACTCCTTGAAGAACCTTAAGAACCAAGTTTAAGCTCCATGGAGGAGCAACAGGTTTAAACACAGGCTTAATTCTAACCAAAGCCTGACAAAATGCCTGGACGTCTGGAACCTCTGCCAGATGCTTGTGCAAAAGGATAAACAGAGCAGAAATCTGTCCCTTTAAAGAACTAGCTGATAATCCTTTATCCAAACCCTCTTGGAGAAAGGACAATATCCTAGGAATCCTAACCTTACTCCATGAGTAATTCTTGGATTCACACCAATGACGATATTTGCGCCATATCTTATGGTAGATTTTCCTGGTTACAGGCTTTCATGCCTGTATTAAGGTATCAATGACTGACTCGGAGAAGCCACGCCTTGATAAAATCAAGCGTTCAATCTCCAGGCAGTCAGTCTCAGAGAAATTAGATTTGGATGATTGAAAGGACCTTGTAGTAGAAGGTCTTGTCTCAGAGGCAGAGGCCAAGGTGGAAAGGATGACATGTCCACCAGGTCTGCATACCAGGTCCCGCGTGGCCACGCAGGCGCGATCAAGATCACTGATGCTCTCTCCTGTTTGATTTTGGCAATCAGTCGAGGGAGCAGAGGAAACGGTGGCAACACATAAGCCAGGTTGAAGAACCACGGTGCTGCTAGAGCATCTATCAGCGTCGCTTCTGGGTTCCTGGACCTGGATCCGTAACAAGGAAGCTTGGCGTTCTGGCGAGACGCCATGAGATCCAATTCTGGTGTGCCCCAACGATGAACCAATTGAGCAAACACCTCCGGATGGAGTTCCCACTCCCCCGGATGAAAAGTCTGACGAGTTAGAAAATCCACCTCCCAGTTCTCTACACCTGGGATATGGATCGCTGATAGATGGCAAGAGTGAGTCTCTGCCCAGCGAATTATCTTGGAGACTTCTAACATCGCTAGGGAGCTCCTGGTCCCCCCTTGATGGTTGATGTAAGCCACAGTCGTGATGTTGTCCGACTGAAATCTGATGAACCTCAGGGTTGCTAACTGAGGCCAAGCTAGAAGAGCATTGAATATTGCTCTTAACTCCAGAATATTTATTGGGAGGAGTTTCTCCTCCTGAGTCCACGATCCCTGAGCCTTCAGGGAATTCCAGACTATACCCCAACCTAGAAGGCTGGCATCTGGTGTTACAATTGTCCAATCTGGCCTGCGAAAGGTCATACCTTTGGACAGATGGACCCGAGATAGCCACCAGAGAAGAGAATCTCTGGTCTCTTGATCCAGATTTAGCAGAGGGGACAAATCTGTGTAATCCACATTCCACTGACTGAGCATGCATAATTGCAGCGGTCTGAGATGTAGGCGAGCAAATGGCACTAGGTCCATCGCCGCTACCATTAAGCCAATCACTTCCATGCACTGAGCCACCGAAGGGCGCGGAATGTAGTGAAGAACACGGCAGGAATTTAGAAGCTTTGATAACCTGGACTCCGTCAGGTAAATTTTCATTTCTACAGAATCTATCAGAGTTCCTAGGAAGGAAACCCTTGGGAGGGGTGATAGAGAACTCTTTCCCTCGTTCACTTTCCACCCATGCGACCTCAGAAATGCCAACACTATGTCCGTATGAGATTTGGCAATTTGGAAGTTTGACGCCTGTATCAGGATGTCGTCTAGATAAGGGGCCACTGCTATGCCCCGTGGTCTTAGGACCGCCAGAAGAGACCCCAGAACCTTTGTAAAAATTCTTGGGGCTGTAGCTAACCCGAAGGGAAGAGCCACAAACTGGTAATGCCTGTCTAGAAAGGCAAACCTTAGGAACCGATGATGATCTTTGTGAATCGGTATGTGAAGGTAAGCATCCTTCAAATCCACTGTGGTCATGTACTGACCCTCCTGGATCATAGGTAGGATTGTCCGAATAGTTTCCATTTTGAACGATGGAACTCTGAGGAATTTGTTTAAGATCTTTAGATCCAAAATTGGTCTGAAGGTTCCCTCTTTTTTGGGAACCACAAACAGATTTGATTAAAATCCCTGTCCTTGTTCCATCTGTGGAACTGGATGGATCACTCCCATTATTAGGAGGTCTTGCACACAGCGTAAGAATGCCTCTTTCTTTATCTGGTTTACAGATAATCTCAAAGGTGAAATCTCCCTTGTGGGGGGGAAGCTTTGAAGTCCAGAAGATATCAATGAGATATGATCTCCAACGCCCAGGGATCCTGAACATCTCTTGCCCACGCCTGGGCGAAGAGAGAAAGTCTGCCCCCTACTAGATCCGTTGCCTGATAGGGGCCGTTCCTTCATGCTGTCTTAGAGGTGATGCTGCACCTGCCTTGAAGTTTCGAAAGGCACGAAAATTAGACTGTTTGGCCCTTGATTTGGCCCTGTCCTGAGGAAGGGTATGACCCTTACCTCCAGTAATGTCAGCAATAATTTCCTTCAAACCAGGACCGAATAGGGTCTGCCCCTTGAAGGGAATGTTAAGTAATTTAGACTTTGAAGTCACGTCAGCTGACCAAGATTTAAGCCATAGCGCCCTACGCGCCTGGATGGCGAATCCAGAATTCTTAGCCGTTAGTTTAGTCAAATGAACAATGGCATCAGAAACAAAAGAATTAGCTAGCTTAAGTGTTCTAAGCTTTTCAAGTATTTCAGTCAATGGAGTAGCTGTCTGAAAGGCCTCTTCCAGAGACTCAAACCAGAACGCCGCAGCAGCAGTGACAGGAGCAATGCATGCAAGGGGCTGCAGGATAAAACCTTGTTGAATAAACATTTTCTTAAGGTAACCTTCTAATTTTTTATCCATTGGATCTGAAAAAGCACAACTGTCCTCGACAGGGATAGTGGTACGCTTTGCTAAAGTAGAAACTGCTCCCTCCACCTTAGGGACCGTCTGCCATAAGTCCCATGTGGTGGCGTCTATTGGAAACATTTTTCTAAAAATAGGAGGGGGGGAAAACGGCACACCGGGTCTGTCCCACTCCTTAGTAATAATGTCTGTAAACCTTTTAGGTATTAGAAAAATGTCACACCGGCACCGCGTAGTATTTATCCAGTCTACACAATTTCTCTGGCACTGCAATTGTGTCACAGTCATTCAGAGCAGCTAAAACCTCTCCAAGCAACACCCGGAGGTTCTCAAGCTTAAATTTAAAAGTAGACATATCTGAATCAGGTTTCCCCGAGTCAGAGACGTCACACAAAGACTGAAGATCTTCCTCAGCTTCTGCATATTGTGACGCAGTATCAGACATGGGCCTTCAAACATCTGCGCGCTCTGTATTACGTCTAACCCCAGAGCTATCGCGCTTTCCTCTGAATTCAGGCAGTCTGGCTAATACCGCTAACAGGGTATTATCCATGATTGTCGCCATGTCCTGCAAAGAAATCGCTATGGGCGTCTTTGATGTACTTGGCACCATTTTAGCGTGAGTCCCTTGAGCGGGAGTCAAAGGGTCCGACACGTGGGGAGAGTTAGTCGGCATAACTTCCCCCTCGTCAGAATCCTCTGGTGATAATTCTTTTAAAGATAACAGCTGATCTTTATTGTTTAAAGTGAAATCAATACATTTAGTACACATTCTCCTATGGGGCTCCACCATGGCTTTTAAACATAATGAACAAGAAGTTTCCTCTATGTCAGACATGTTTATACAGACTAGCAATGAGACTAGCAAGCTTGGAAAACACTTTAAATCAAGTTAACAAGCAATATAAAAAAACTTTACTGTGCCTTTAAGAGAAACAAATTTTGCCAAAATTTGAAATAACAGTGAAAAAAGGCAGTTAAACTAACGAAATTTTTACAGTGTATGTAACAAGTTAGCAGAGCATTGCACCCACTTGCAAATGGATGATTAACACCTTAACACAAAAAAAACAGATTAACAAAACGAAAAATATGTTTTTTAAACAGTCATAACAACTGCCACAGCTCCTACTTTTGAAGCCTTTTGAGCCCTTCAGAGATGTCCTATAGCATGAAGGGGACTGCTGAGGGAAGCTGAATGTCACAGTTTGTAATCTTAACTGCACCAACTGTAACTTTTATACTATAACAGTGGAAAGCCTCAGGAAACTGTTTCTAGGCAAAAATAAAGCCAGCCATGTGGAAAAAACTAGGCCCCAATAAGTTTTATCACCAAAGCATATATAAAAACGATTAAACATGCCAGCACATTAATCAGAGTATATACCTCTGATAGCAAGCTTGATACTAGTCTCTATTAAATCAATGTATTTAGGCTTTAACTTACATTAATCCGGTATCAGCAGCATTTTCTAGCAAATTCCATCCCTAGAAAAACTGCACATACCTTATTGTAGGATACCCTGCACGCCATTCTCCCTCTGAAGTTACCTCACTCCTCAGACATATGTGAGAATAGCAGTGGATCTTAGTTACTTCTGCTAAGATCATAGAAAAACGCAGGCAGATTCTTCTTCTAAATGCTGCCTGAGATAAAATAGTACACTCTGGTACCATTTAAAAACAATAAACTTTTGATTGAAGAAAAAACTAACTATATTTTACCACTTTCCTCTTACTACCTCCAGCTATGTTGAGAGCTTGCAAGAGAATGAATGGATATGGCAGTTAGGGGAGGAGCTATATAGCAGCTCTGCTGTGGGTGATCCTCTTGCAACTTCCTGTTGGGAAGGAGAATATCCCACAAGTAATGGATGATCCGTGGACTGGATACACCTAACAAGAGAAATACATTTATGTCTATACCCTAACATGAACCCCGAGTCTAAACACCCCTATTATTACACTTATTAACCCCAAATCTGCCGCCCCCGACATCGCTGACACCTGCATTATATTATTAACCCCTAATCTGCTGCTCCGGACACCGTCGCCACCTACATTATACTTATGAACCCCTAATCTGCTGCCCCCAACATCACCGACACCTACATTATATTTATTAACCCCTAATCTGCCGCCCCCAACGTCGTCACCACTATAACAAACATATTAATCCCTAAACCTAAGTCTAACCCTAACCCCCCCTAACAAATATAATTTAAATAAATCTAAATAAAATAACTACAATTAACTAAATAATTCCTATTTAAAACTAAATATTCATCTGTAAAATAAACCCTAAGATAGCTACAATATAACTAATAGTTACATTGTAGCTAGTTTAGGGTTTATTTTTATTTTACAGACAACTTTGTATTTATTTGAACTAGGTACAATAGATATTAAATAGTTATTAACTATTTAATAACTACCTAGTTAAAATAAATAAAAAAAACCTAACCTAAGTTACAATTACACCTAACACTACACTACAATTAAATTAATTACCTAAATTAAATACAATTAATTACAATTAAATAAAAGTATCTAAAGTACAAAAAAACACACTAAATTACAGAAAATAATAAAGAAATTACAAGAATTTTAAACTAATTACACCTAATCTAATCCCCCTAACAAAATAAAAAAGCCCCCCCCCCCCAAATAAAAAAAGCCCTACCCTACACTAAATTACAAATAGCACTTAAAAGGGCCTTTTGCGGGGTATTGCCCCAAAGTAATCAGCTCTTTTACCTGAAAAAAAAAATACAATTCCCCCCCCAAAATTAAAACCCACCACCCACACAACCAACCCTACTCTAAAACCCACCCAATCCCCCCTTAAAAAAACCTAACACTAACCCCCTTAAGATCACCTTACCGGGAGAAGTCTTCACTCAACCGGGCCGAAGTCCTCAACGAAGCCGGGAGAAGTCTTCATCCAAGCCAGGCGAAGTGGTCCTCCAGACGGGCAGAAGTCTTCATCCAGACGGCATCTTCTATCTCCATCCATCCGGCGCAGAGCGGGTCCATCTTCAAGACATCCGACGCGGAGCATCCTCTTCAAACGACGGCTAAACACAGAATTAAGGTTCCTTTAAATTACGTCATCCAAGATGGCGTCCCTTCAATTCCGATTCAAGGGGTTAGTGTTTTATTAAGGGGGGATTGGGTGGGTTTTAGAGTAGGCTTGGTTGTGTGGGTGGTGGGTTTTAATGTTGGGGGGGGATATTTTTTTTTTCAGGTAAAAGAGCTGATTACTTTGGGGCAATGCCCCGCAAAAGGCCCTTTTAAGGGCTATTTGTAATTTAGTGTAGGGCGTTTTTTTGGGGGGGGGTTATTTTGTTAGGTGGATTAGAGTAGGTGTAATTAGTTTAAAATTCTTGTAATTTCTTTATTATTTCTGTAATTTAGTGGGGGGGTTTTGTACTTTAGATAATTTTATTTAATTGCAATTAATTGTATTTAATTTAGGTAATTAATTTAATTGTAGTGTAGTGTTAGGTGTAATTGTAACTTAGGTTAGGTTTTTTTTTTACAGGTAAATGTGTTTATTTTAACTAGGTAGTTGTTAAATAGTTAATAACTATTTAATAACTATTGTACCTAGTTAAAATAAATACAAAGTTGCCTGTAAAATAAAAATAAACCCTAAGATAGCTACAATATTACTATTAGTTATATTGTAGCTAGCTTAGGGTTTATTTTACAGGTAAGTATTTAGTTTTAAATAGGAATAATTTAGTTAATTATAGTAATATTATTTATATTTATTTAAATTATATTTAAGTTAGGGGGTGTTAGGGTTAGACTTAGATTTAGGGTTTAATAACTTTAAAATAGTGGCGGCGACGTTAGGGACGGCAGATTAGGGGTTAATAATATTTAACTAATGTTTTTGCAATGCGGGAGTGCAGAGGTTTAGGGGTTAATATATTTATTAATTATTATATATATTTATTATTATAGTGGCGGCGATGTCCGGTTCAGCAGATTAGGGGTTAAAAAATATATTTTAGTGTTTGCGATGTGGGGGGGGCCTCGGTTTAGGGGTTAATAGGTAGTTTATAGGTGTTAGTATACTTTTTAGCACTTTAGTTAAGAGTTTTATGCTACGGCGTTGTAGTGTAAAACTCTTAACTACTGACTTTAAAATGCGGTACCAGTCTTGACAGGAGAGGGTCTACCGCTCACTTTTTGGCAGACTCGTAATACCGGCGCTATGCAAGTCCCATTGAAAATATAGGATACGCAATTGACGTAAGTGGATTTGCTGTATTTCCGAGTCTGGATAAAACAGTGAGCGGTACACCTGTACCTGCAAGACTCGGAATACCAGCGGGCGTTAAAAAGCAGCGTTAGGACCGGCCAATGCTGCTTTTTAAGGCTAACGCAAAACTCATAATCTAGGCCAGAGTTTGCAAGTTTAGGTGATTTTTTTTTAGCACTTTTTCTCAGAAATTCTAATCTTAGAACTGCAGATTTAACTAGCACTACACATTTAATACAAGAGAAAAATATGGTTAAACACAAGAAAAAATAGGCTTTTTAAATGGCTTTTGCAGGGTTTTAAGAACTTTACAGAAGTCAAATATACTTTTTCAATGTAAAAGCAAAATATGACGGATAATTGATTCAATAGCGTTGATTGCCTAATGTTTTAGAATGCAGATATTTTTGTTTTCACTTAAACAAGAATATCAATTCATGTTGTGTGCAATTAAAAATGTCATAGCATTTTACTTAAAGGGACATAATACTCATAATGCTGAAATCACTTGAAACTGATGCAGTATAACTGTAAAAAGCTGACAGGAAAATATCACCTGAGCATCTCTATCTAAAAAAAGAAGATATTTTACCTCACAATTTCCTCAGCTCACCAGAGTAAGTTCTGTGTAAAAAAAATATACTTCAGCAGCTGTCCAGCTGAAGGTAAAAAAAAAAAAAAATAAGAAATTAACTGCAGCCAATCAGCATCAGCAGTGCTGAGGTCATGAACTCTTTTACTATGATTTCATGAGATTTCACTTAACTCATGAGATTTCATAGTAAAAGTCCTTAAACTGAATAGGTAAATAATATGAGTGTGCACGAAGCTCACTTCCTTGCCTGTCCCGGGACAGACATACTGATTTGCTGCTTAAATACTTAGGACATTTTGAGGAATAGAGATGTTCAGGTGATATTTTCTAGTCAGCTTTTTACAGCCATGCTGCATCACTTTCAAATGTTTCAAAATGTGGGTATTGTGGCCCTTTAATTTTAAAAACACAATTGTATTCCCCAATAAATATTCAAATGATCAAATTTAGACTGTGTACAAGTTTTAGACTTTAAAACAAAACATTTAATTTGAGCAATAATTTTAGCATTTAGTGCTTCAAGTTTAGTAAACATGTTTCATAGAATAGCATTGGAATTTAAACATCTTTGTTGGAGGCAAAGCTCCATCTACCTCAGTGAATGAATGCCTCAGCTAATGAAAATCTACCTTTGTATCATATTTTTATTATATTAATAGAAACATTTGTCAGTTTTAAAAGGGCAATCTAGTCAAGGTTTGCATTCACTTTTTATATTTAGGTTCTCACTAGCTCTAAATAGTTTTGTTGGGTATGAAAAACAGAATTTATGCTTACCTGATAAATTACTTTCTCCAACGGTGTGTCCGGTCCACGGCGTCATCCTTACTTGTGGGATATTCCCTTCCCCAACAGGAAATGGCAAAGAGCCCAGCAAAGCTGGTCACATGATCCCTCCTAGGCTCCGCCTTCCCCAGTCATTCGACCGACGTAAAGGAGGAATATGCATAGGAGAAATCATATGATACCGTGGTGACTGTAGTTAGAGAAAATAATTCATCAGACCTGATTAAAAAACCAGGGCGGGCCGTGGACCGGACACACCGTTGGAGAAAGTAATTTATCAGGTAAGCATAAATTCTGTTTTCTCCAACATAGGTGTGTCCGGTCCACGGCGTCATCCTTACTTGTGGGAACCAATACCAAAGCTTTAGGACACGGATGATGGGAGGGAGCAAATCAGGTCACCTAGATGGAAGGCACCACGGCTTGCAAAACCTTTCTCCCAAAAATAGCCTCAGAAGAAGCAAAAGTATCAAATTTGTAAAATTTGGTAAAAGTGTGCAGTGAAGACCAAGTCGCTGCCTTACATATCTGATCAACAGAAGCCTCGTTCTTGAAGGCCCATGTGGAAGCCACAGCCCTAGTGGAATGAGCTGTGATTCTTTCAGGAGGCTGCCGTCCGGCAGTCTCATAAGCCAATCGGATGATGCTTTTAAGCCAAAAAGAGAGAGAGGTAGAAGTTTCTTTTTGACCTCTCCTTTTACCAGAATAAACAACAAACAAGGAAGATGTTTGTCTGAAATCCTTTGTAGCCTCTAAATAGAATTTTAGAGCACGAACTACATCCAAATTGTGCAACAAACGTTCCTTCTTTGAAACTGGATTCGGACACAAAGAAGGCACAACTATCTCCTGGTTAATATTTTTGTTAGAAACAACTTTCGGAAGAAAACCAGGTTTAGTACGCAAAACCACCTTATCTGCATGGAACACCAGATAAGGAGGAGAACACTGCAGAGCAGATAACTCTGAAACTCTTCTAGCAGAAGAAATTGCAACCAAAAACAAAACTTTCCAAGATAATAACTTAATATCTACGGAATGTAAGGGTTCAAACGGAACCCCTTGAAGAACTGAAAGAACTAAATTGAGACTCCAAGGAGGAGTCAAAGGTTTGTAAACAGGCTTGATTCTAACCAGAGCCTGAACAAAAGCTTGAACATCTGGCACAGCCGCCAGCTTTTTGTGAAGTAAAACAGATAAAGCAGAAATCTGTCCCTTCAAAGAACTTGCAGATAATCCTTTCTCCAAACCCTCTTGTAGAAAGGATAGAATCTTAGGAATTTTTATCTTGTTCCATGGGAATCCTTTCGATTCGCACCAACAGATATATTTTTTCCATACTTTATGGTAAATTTTTCTAGTTACAGGCTTTCTAGCCTGAATAAGAGTATCAATGACAGAATCTGAGAACCCACGCTTTGATAAAATCAAGCGTTCAATCTCCAAGCAGTCAGTTGGAGTGAGGCCAGATTCGGATGTTCGAACGGACCTTGAACAAGAAGGTCCCGTCTCAAAGGTAGCTTCCATGGTGGAGCCGATGACATATTCACCAGGTCTGCATACCAAGTTCTGCGTGGCCACGCAGGAGCTATCAAGATCACCGATGCCCTCTCCTGATTGATCCTGGCTACCAGCCTGGGAATGAGAGGAAACGGTGGGAATACATAAGCTAGGTTGAAGGTCCAGGGCGCTACTAGTGCATCTACTAGAGTCGCCTTGGGATCCCTGGATCTGGACCCGTAGCAAGGAACCTTGAAGTTCTGACGAGACGCCATCAGATCCATGTCTGGAATGCCCCATAATTGAGTTATGTGGGCAAAGATTTCCGGATGGAGTTCCCACTCCCCCGGATGAAATGTCTGACGACTCAGAAAATCCGCTTCCCAATTTTCCACTCCTGGGATGTGGATTGCAGACAAGTGGCAGGAGTGAATCTCCGCCCATTGAATTACTTTGGTCACTTCTTCCATCGCCAGGGAACTCCTTGTTCCCCCCTGATGGTTGATATATGCAACAGTCGTCATGTTGTCTGATTGAAACCTTATGAATTTGGCCTTTGCTAGTTGAGGCCAAGCCTTGAGAGCATTGAATATCGCTCTCAGTTCCAGAATGTTTATCGGGAGAAGAGATTCTTCCCGAGACCATAGACCCTGAGCTTTCAGGGGTTTCCAGACCGCGCCCCAGCCCACCAGACTAGCGTCGGTCGTGACAATGACCCACTCTGGTCTGCGGAAGCTCATCCCTTGAGACAGGTTGTCCAGGGTCAGCCACCAACGGAGTGAATCTCTGGTCCTCTGATCTACTTGGATCGTCGGGGACAAGTCTGTATAATCCCCATTCCACTGTCTGAGCATGCACAGTTGTAATGGTCTTAGATGAATTCGCGCAAAAGGAACTATGTCCATTGCTGCAACCATCAAACCTATTACTTCCATGCACTGCGCTATGGAAGGAAGAAGAACAGAATGAAGTACTTGACAAGAGCTTAGAAGTTTTGATTTTCTGGCCTCTGTCAGAAAAATCTTCATTTCTAAGGAGTCTATTATTGTTCCCAAGAAGGGAACTCTTGTTGACGGGAATAGAGAACTTTTTTCTACGTTCACTTTCCACCCATGAGATCTGAGAAAGGCTAGGACAATGTCCGTATGAGCCTTTGCTTGTGGCAGAGACGACGCTTGAATCAGTATGTCATCCAAGTAAGGTACTACTGCAATGCCCCTTGGCCTTAGCACCGCTAGAAGGGACCCTAGTACCTTTGTGAAAATTCTTGGAGCAGTGGCTAATCCGAATGGAAGTGCCACAAACTGGTAATGCTTGTCCAGAAAGGCGAACCTTAGGAACCGATGATGTTCCTTGTGGATAGGAATATGTAGATACGCATCCTTTAAATCCACCGTGGTCATGAATTGACCTTCCTGGATGGTAGGAAGAATTGTCCGAATGGTTTCCATTTTGAACGATGGAACCCTGAGAAATTTGTTTAGGATCTTGAGATCCAAAATTGGCCTGAATGTTCCCTCTTTTTTGGGAACTATGAACAGATTGGAGTAAAACCCCATCCCTTGTTCTCCTAATAGAACAGGATGAATCACTCCCATTTTTAACAGGTCTTCTACACAATGTAAGAATGCCTGTCTTTTTATTTGGTCTGAAGACAATTGAGACCTGTGGAACCTTCCCCTTGGGGGTAGTTCCTTGAATTCCAGGAGATAACCTTGAGAAACTATTTCTAGTGCCCAAGGATCCTGAACATCTCTTGCCCAAGCCTGAGCGAAGAGAGAGAGTCTGCCCCCCACCAGATCCGGTCCCGGATCGGGGGCCAGCATCTCATGCTGTCTTAGTAGCGGTAGCAGGCTTCTTGGCCTGCTTACCTTTGTTCCAGCCTTGCATCGGTCTCCAGGCTGGCTTGGTTTGAGAAGAATTACCCTCTTGCTTAGAGGATGTAGAATTTGAGGCTGGTCCGTTTCTGCGAAAGGGACGAAAATTTGTTTTATTTTTAGCCTTAAAAGACCTATCCTGAGGAAGGGTGTGGCCCTTTCCCCCAGTGATGTCTGAAATAATCTCTTTCAAGTCAGGGCCAAACAGCGTTTTCCCCTTGAAAGGGATGTTAAGCAATTTGTTCTTGGAGGACACATCCGCTGACCAAGACTTTAGCCAAAGCGCTCTGCGCGCCACAATAGCAAAACCTGAATTTTTCGCCGCTAATCTAGCTAATTGCAAAGTGGCGTCTAAGGTAAAAGAGTTAGCCAATTTAAGTGCTTGAACTCTGTCCATAACCTCCTCATAAGAAGATGCTTTATTGAGCGACTTTTCTAGTTCTTCGAACCAGAAACACGCTGCTGTAGTGACAGGAACAATGCATGAAATTGGTTGTAGAAGGTAACCTTGCTGAACAAACATCTTTTTAAGCAAACCCTCTAATTTTTTATCCATAGGATCTTTGAAAGCACAACTATCTTCTATAGGGATAGTGGTGCGTTTGTTTAGAGTAGAAACCGCCCCCTCGACCTTGGGGACTGTCTGCCATAAGTCCTTCCTGGGGTCGACCATAGGAAATAATTTCTTAAATATAGGGGGAGGGACAAAAGGTATGCCGGGCCTTTCCCATTCTTTATTTACAATGTCCGCCACCCGCTTGGGTATAGGAAAAGCTTCGGGGGGCACCGGGACCTCTAGGAACTTGTCCATCTTACATAATTTCTCTGGAATGACCAAATTGTCACAATCATCCAGAGTAGATAACACCTCCTTAAGCAGAGCGCGGAGATGTTCCAATTTAAATTTGAATGTAATAACGTCAGGTTCAGCTTGTTGAGAAATTTTTCCTGAATCTGAAATTTCTCCCTCAGACAAAACCTCCCTGGCCCCTTCAGACTGGTGTAAGGGCATGTCAGAACCATTATCATCAGCGTCCTCATGCTCTTCAGTATCTAAAACAGAGCAGTCGCGCTTTCGCTGATAAGTGGGCATTTTGGCTAAAATGTTTTTAATAGAATTATCCATTACAGCCGTTAATTGTTGCATAGTAAGGAGGATTGGCGCACTAGATGAACTAGGGACCTCCTGAGTGGGCAAGACTGGTGTAGACATAGGAGATGATGCAGTACCATGCTTACTCCCCTCACTTAAGGAATCATTTTGGGCAACATTATTATCAGTGGCATCATTGTCCCTACTTTGTTTGTCACATTCATCACATATATTTAAATGGAGAGGAACCTTGGCTTCCGAACATACAGAACATCGTCTATCTGATGGTTCAGACATGTTAATATGCATAAACTTGATAACAAAGCACAAAAAACGTTTTAAAATAAAACTGTTACTGTCACTTTAAATTTTAAACTGAACACACTTTATTACTGAATATGTGCAAAAGTATGAAGGAATTGTTCAAAATTCACCAAAATTTCACCACAGTGTCTTAAAGCCTTAAAAGTATTGCACACCAAATTTGAAAGCTTTAACTCTTAAAATAACGGAACCGGAGCCGTTTTTACATTTAACCCCTATACAGTCCCTGGTATCTGCTTTGCTGAGACCCAACCAAGCCCAGAGGGGAATACGATACCAAATGACGCCTTCAATAAGCTTTTTCAGTGGATCTGAGCTCCTCACACATGCATCTGCATGCCTTGCTTCTCAAAAACAACTGCGCATTAGTGGCGCGAAAATGAGGCTCTGCCTATGACTAGAAAAGGCCCCCAGTGAAAAAGGTGTCCAATACAGTGCCTGCCGTTTTTTTAACAGAATTCCCAAGATTAAAATAACTCTTCAAAGTTATAAACCATTAAATATGCTTATAAAGTAATCGTTTTAGCCCAGAAAAATGTCTACCAGTCTTTAAGCCCTTGTGAAGCCCTTTATTCTTATATTTAAAACTAAGAAAATGGCTTACCGGATCCCATAGGGAAAATGACAGCTTCCAGCATTACCAAGTCTTGTTAGAAATGTGTCATACCTCAAGCAGCAAAAGTCTGCTCACTGTTTCCCCCAACTGAAGTTAATTCATCTCAACAGTCCTGTGTGGAAACAGCCATCGATTTTAGTAACGGTTGCTAAAATCATTTTCCTCTTACAAACAGAAATCTTCATCTCTTTTCTGTTTCAGAGTAAATAGTACATACCAGCACTATTTTAAAATAACAAACTCTTGATTGAAGAATAAAAACTACATTTAAACACCAAAAAACTCTTAGCCATCTCCGTGGAGATGTTGCCTGTGCAACGGCAAAGAGAATGACTGGGGAAGGCGGAGCCTAGGAGGGATCATGTGACCAGCTTTGCTGGGCTCTTTGCCATTTCCTGTTGGGGAAGAGAATATCCCACAAGTAAGGATGACGCCGTGGACCGGACACACCTATGTTGGAGAAAACACAAAATTTCTGTTGCTCTGAGTAAGTTTGATATTGAGGCTTGTGCATATTGTAATTTAACAGACAATCTGCGAATATGGCTTCATGGCCATGCCAAACCTGCTCATTTCATGCTTGTGTTTCATGTCAGCATCAATTTGCTCTTTAGGAATAACAAGCAGTCTGCTTGTATCTAAAAATAACATGAGAAATATAGTGGAACAGAAATTTAAACATTTTCAACACCCCTACTTCTGTGAAGGTACGTTTTTCTCCTTCATACATCATCCTGTAACATCTTAAACCCTGAGGAAGAACATGCTGTGATCTGAGATGTGATTGCTGAAAATGCAGAATGTTTACCGAAAGAACAGGACTTATGCAGCAACTGTTAGAAGATTGTTCTCTTCAAACAGCACTGTGCTCTGGCTGCACTGTGTTAGTTTTCCTAAACATAGTGCAGCTAGATTAAAGCTCTCTCTGTAGTATATCAGTCTGATCACGCCTACTACTGTCAGTCCAGCACCAAAATACCAGGCAATTCCTCTCTGAACAAGGACAACAGCAACCCCAGACAATCATTTTGTCCTTCATTGGGCCTTGTCAGTGAAGTGTAGCTATACTCCTCTGAACACAATGAGCAAGGAGTTCACGTCCGGTTGTCCCTTTTTTCCATTAGACACACTTACTACACACAGAAAGAAGCGCACTCATAAGAACTAACAAACAGCTTAATAACATAGTTAGCCTGTTCTATGGAGATTTACCACCTGCGTGCTGCTTCTTTTTAGCCCTGCACCTCACTGACAAGGCCCATAGAAGGCTGAAACAATCGTCTGGGGTTTCCGTTTCCCTTGTTCAGAGGAGAATTGCCTGGTATTTCCGGGCTGGGCTGACCTTGTTAGGCGGGATCAGACTGATGTACTTCAGGAAAGTTTTCCTCTGTGAAAAGCCTAATTGTGCAAAAAGAAGCTACTCCCAGGTGGTAACCGCGCCATAGAAAAAGCCACTGAGCTGATGTTCATTCCTGGAAGACTGCTTCTCTTTCTGTTTGAATTTGTATTATGACCCAGGGGAAAGTCTCCCTAAGGGGGATGGGGGAAACCAGACGTGGACTCCTTGCCCAATGTGCTTAGAGGGATATGGCTGCACCTCACTGACGAGGCCCAAAGAAGGCCGAAATGATCGTCTGGGGTTGCCGGTTCCCTTGTTCAGAGTAGAATTACCTGGTATTTCCGGGTGGACTGACCTTATTAGGTGGGATCAGACTGATGTACTTCAAGAAAGTTTTCCTCTGTGAAAAGCACAATTGGGCAAAACAAAAGTTACTCCCAGGTGGTAACCAGGCCATAGAACAAGCCACTGAGCTGTTGTTCGTTTGTGGCAATATAATTTATTACAAAATATTGTAATATGTTCTTTGTATTGTTTATACTAATTATAATTATTAATTTTCAAAGCACCTTTGGACATTTTAAATAGTTACCTTTTATATATTCTACAATTAAGTGCATAGAACTTATTTTTTTATTAAGTATAGCAAGTATGCTTATATAATTTTTTTAATTCATGATTCAGATACAGCATGCAATTTTAATCAACTTTCTAATCTAATCCTATTATCAATTATTCTTTGTGGTATTGGTATATTAATTTGAAAAAGCAGGATTGTAAGCTTAGGAGCTGTCTCATTTTTGGTTCAGCACCCTGTGAAATGCTAGATGATTGGTGGATACATTTAGCCACCAATCAGCAAGCACTACCCAGGTGCAGAACCAATTATGTGTCAGCTCCTAAGCTTACATACCTGCCTTTTCATATAAAGAAACCAAGAGAATGAAAAAAATGTGATAAGAGAAAATTAGAAAGTTTATTAAAATTGCATGCTCTATCTGAATCATAAAAGAAAAAAAATTGTGTATCACATCCCTTTAACATTAAAGAAAAGATTATTTTTAAACTGAAACACATATTACAATTATTGTGATTTTTAACATTAGTGTAATTTCAATCAATTATAAAAGAAATGAATCATTAGATTTAATAATCTAAGCATCATATATATATATATATATATATATATATATATATATATATATATATATATATACACACAGGTATACCTCACTTAACAGCGCTTCACTTTACAGCGATTCGCTAATACAGCGCTTTGTGGAACTGAAGTTCAAACTCCAAGCATTTTGAAACAGTGCAGTAAATCCTTGTGAGATTGCGAGAAAAGTGACTGGCACCATTTTGTTATGCTTAATTCACTCTGTTAACAGCATTGCAGTGCAATCTGTGTCTCAGTGCTATAGTCTGGCAAATGTTACTACAGTAATTGTCACTATTTTACAGGTACAGTATTTATTGAATACTAATTGAATACTTGCTGTGCTAGTGTTAAACTAAACGTAGCACTATTGCACCCCTAATATATGTTAGTTCAAACATGTTTTTAAGATTTTAAACACTGAAAAGAAAGCTAAAACTGCCTTGTTTCACTTTAAGGCGGTTTTCACTTTACAGCGGGGCTCCGGTCCCTAACCCGCTGTATGAGCGGGGTATACCTGTATATATATATACACACATACACACATATACTGTGTATATATATATATATATATATATATATATATATATATATATATATATATATATATATAAAAATATATATATATATATATTTATATATTAGTTATATTAATTATGATCATTTGGATATCATAAATATATAAAAACAACTGCATTATAATAATGTAAATTAAATAATTAAAAAATAAAATTTATTAAATACAATAAATAATTATACAATTAATTATAACTTAGATAAAATATGTTTATTTTACTTAAATATTGACAAATCTCTAAATTTAAATTTATTTTCTCAGATGACAAAATGCTTTGCAAAAGGATACAAATCTAAATATGACAAGAAATCAAAAACACAGCTAATTAGTATGCATTGCTTTCCACATTCACCAAAAAGAATTAGAAATATCGCTAGAAAAACTGGACAATCTTTGGAGAATATTGAAACTATTGTACAGAAAATAATGCTGCGTAAAAAAAACTGTAAGTCGCCGTATATGTTCAAAACATTTTCTGTCTCAATGCTTTCATATGATTGGATCTGATAAAACACTTAAAGATGCTGTCCAAACATTAAACATCAATTTGAAACATAGAACATGCATACAACAGGCACAGGATGCACCATCAACATCAGGAATGACAAGTGCTAGTTTTACTAACTTGAGTACACGTGTAGCTGAACTTTCAAGCAACAGTGAACAGATTATCGTGATAACTCTGGACCCAAATATCCCATCTTGGCAAAATGATCACAAATATAGTTCTAATGTATCCACATTAAAGAGCTTTGGAAATGAACATGGTAAACCTTCACAATCAAGTAAAAATGATCAATTACAAGTTACATCGTTATCTGAAGGACAAAGTCAATTGAAAAGTAAAAAAAATTCATGCAATTCCTTCAAAAAAATCAGACAAATTCTTTCAGGATGCCCATCAAGAAGTCTACAAGACACTTCAACACAAAGTATGAAGTACTAAGATGATCGCCAAGAATAAGTACTTCAACATCTACAGTACAGACAAACAAAATCATCCACTACTTCGAACTTTTAAAAACTTGGGCACTTGGACGGGGACCTACACTTTTTTGTCTGAAATAGCTTCTTATCAAAGAATGTTTGAGGAAGAGAGAGATTATCGATTTAATATATGTCAACTCGAAAAAAATTACCAAACAATATACACTCACCGGCCACTTTATTAGGTACACCTTGCTAGTAACAGGTTGGAAGCCCTTTTGCCTTCAGAACTGCCTTAATTCTTAGTGGCATAGATTCAACAAGGTGTTGAAAAGATTCCTCAGAGATTTTGGTCCATATTGACATGATAGCATTACGCAGTTGCTACAGATTTGTCGGTTGCACATCCATGATGCAAATCTCCCATTCCACCACATCCCAAAGGTGCTCTAGTGGATTGAGATTTGGTGACTGTGGAGGCCATTGGAGTACAGTGAACGCATTGTCATGTTGAAGAAACCAGTTTGAGATGATTTGAGCTTTGTGACATGGTGCATTATCATGCTGGAAGTAGCCATCAGAAGACGGTTACATTGTAGTCATAAAAGGGATGGACATGGTCAGCAACAATACTCAGGTAGGCCATCACATTTAAACAATGCTCAATTGGTACTAATAGGCCCAAAGTGTGCCAAGAAAATATACCCATACCATTACACCACCATCACCAGCCTGAACGGTTGATAAAAGGCAGGATGGATCCATGCTTTCATGTTGTTTACGTCAAATTCTGGCCCTACCATCTGAATGTTGCAGCTGAAATCGAGACTAATCAGACCAGGCAACGTTTTTCCAATCTTCTATTGTCCAATTTTGGTGAGCCTGTATGAATTGTAGCCTCAGTTTCCTGTTCTTAGCTGACAGGAGTGGCACTCGATGTGGTCATCTACTGCTGTAGCCCATCTGCATCAAGGTTTGACGTGTTGTGTGTTCAGATATGGTATTCTGCATACCTTGGTTGTAACGAGTGGCTATTTGAGTTACTGTTGCCATTCTATCATCTTGAACCAGTCTGCCCATTCTCCTCTGACCTCTGACATCAATAAGGCATTTTCGTCCACACAAATGCCACTCACTGGATATTTTCTCTTTTTCGGACCATTCTCTGTAAACCCTAGAGATAGTTGTGCGTGAAAATTCCAGTAGGTCAGCAGTTTTTTTTAAATACTCAAACCAGCTTGTCTGGCACCAACAACCATGCCCTGTGTAAAGTCACTTTGCCCTTTCTTCCCCATTCTGATGCCCGTTTTGAACTTCAGCAAGTCGTCTTCACCATGTCTAGATGCCTAAGTGCACTGAATTGCTGCCATGTGATTAGCAATTTGTGTTACCAAGCAATTGAACAGGTGTACCTAATAAAGTGGCCGGTGAGTGTAGGTTGTCAACATCAACACCTACAAAAGTAATAGAATCTCGTATTGCCAGACAAATAATTGAAGAACATCAGTCCCCTAGTGTGCCAGAGAATCTTGAAGAACCGTTGGATGTAACAAATACAAGTGCCAAGTCTGTGGATGACATTGAATTAGATGAATCAGCCATCTCTGAACAAGTGGATGTGAAGGATACTTCGTATGCGCCTAGATCAGATTCTTCACCGTCATCTGAAGAAGACAAGAATCTAAAAAAAAAAACAAAATAAAGCACTGAAAGGTAGAAAATGTATTGTCTTTAAATCTTGTCTGGATGAACTTTTCAAAACTTTCAGATGCCCATACGGTACTAATTGTCCCAGAGGCAGAACTTTTTTTAATTTTCTGCGATGAGTTTTTTAGTGAAAATTTTTCTGCAGTGTCTTTAAGAAGCTGGTGTTGCTGTGTTTGTTGCCCTTACTCTGTATGCATGAGGACAGGTTCATGTACAGCCTGTGTATACACCATATACACACAACATATACACACACACCATACACACACCATACACACAAACACACCATACACACACACGCGCACCATACACACACACGCACGCACCATACACACACACACGCGCACCATACACACACACACGCGCACCATACACACACACACATGCACACACCATATACATACACACACATACAACATACAGACACACACAACATACACACACCACATATACACACACCACACACACATACCATACACACACACACCATATACACACACACACCATATACACACACACACCATATACACACACACACCATATACACACACACACCATATACACACCATATACACACACACACCATATACACACACACACCATATACATACACACACCATACACACACCATATACACACACACACACACCATACACACATACACACAAAAAACATATACATACACACACACACACCATACACACACACCAAACACAACACACACATACACACAACATACACACACCCACACACACCATATATACACACACCCACACACACCATATACACACACCCACACACACCATATACACACACCCACACACACCATATACACACACCCACACACACCATATACACACACAGCAAAAAAAAATCTGTCTAAGTATTTTTGTTGGCTCCTACACTCCTAGAATACATTTGTTAAGCCCTAACTTACCTTTTCTGCAATGTGCTGGAGTTCAGGAAATGGAAGGAAATTAAAAAGAGAGGAACGTAGCAAATATTTCCATTGAGATAGAACGGAACAGTGATACCTACAGGCAGAAATTAAAAGTGCAGGCAAAAAATGTTTTTAACTGCCACTGCCGTTCTTTCTGTAGAGACCCTTCAGTTTCTGCGATAAGAACGCAGATCGCACAGTGTTCTGCCTTTGGGGCTAATTGTTACTCTCCATTTGAGAAAATTCTGAAGACAGTAACTGGTACTAACATTTCTATTCATGTTGAATGCACTGCAGGCCACAAATACAAATTTTAGGACAGTCAGCCTCATTTTGTTAAAAAAAAAGTCATTCGTAACATTTTGACTTGTGCTGCAGTGCTATTGATGGGTAATCATTTTACAAAGATTGCTGAATTTTTTGATATTCTTCAAATATCATTTCTGTCAGAGACCACTTTCTACAAACTCCAAAAACAATATTTCTTCAGAGCCATAGATCAAAGATGGACAACTGAGAGAGAATAAATAATGGAGGACACTACTAGCAAAATAATTGATTTTAACATCAACAATCTTTTGAGTGATGGACTGGAGATAATGACTATCGCTACCGACCATCACATGTATATCAGAAAAATAATGTGTGAGGAATATAAAGAAATCAGCCACCAATTCGATCTGTGGCATTACAATAAAAGTATAAAGAAAAAACTTATCAATGGCAAAGAAAAAGGAAAACCACTCTCTTCAGCATTGGCTACCACTCATACTGAATCACCTTTGGTACAGCGCAGCTTATTGCAAGGGTGATAAATTTATCCTTAGCAAACTTGGGAAATCTGTACTTCATCACGTATTGAATGAACACTCCTGGGACAATAGAGAAGTCATTCGTAAATGTCTCCACAAAGACCAATCCCAAGAAGAATTGTATCAATGTCCATGGTTGGATAAAACATTTGTGCCATACACAGAACTTTCTATGTCCATCAAGGACCTAAATATTCATAAAGACCTTGTATTCCTCAAACACTACTGCCGTACTGGAAGGATCGAGGTGTTCCACAGTATGGTGTTGAAATTTAGACCGAAGAGAGTACATGGATAAAATGATTGCCAGAACTCAGTTGGCCATACTCTCGCACAACGTCAATCTGGATCAACCACAAGCGAGAGTGAAGAGAACTTCAAAAGTAAGTGGATGTTTGGGTCAAGATCGATACAAGCCATATTACTCTAAAATGAGTAAAAATGGCATGTAAAAGCCGTTTATGAGGAAATCACAAATGAATAAATTTTACCCGGTGATGATGGACATTCTACAAATAGTAAATGGAGAATTGAAATATGACTTTCATTGAAATATTGAAAAATTACCACCAAATATTTCAATAGTTCCACAACCACCAACAGCAGACTTAGTGGATTCACATAGATCTAGATCAACCAGGAAAAGGCATTTTAGAGTGGTTGATTATTGAAGTCAAGTTCAAATGTATAAAAGCATTGTGTCTGCATTCAAGTTTTATTTATATGGTTGTATAATATAAATAAAATAATTGAAAATTATATTTGGTAGATGGTTTGTAAAGAAATGGTATTACTATTAGGTCTCATAAGGAGAAAATATAGCCTAAAGTTTATTTTATTGGTTTACATTTACATTTTTTATTTGTTTTAAACTAATAATAATTTGATTTTGGGATAATAAAGTTATTAGATTTGTTATCTGAGTTAAAGTGAATGTCAATTTTTAATGTTTGGATGATATAGTTATGTATAGAATCATCCTATAAATCGTACCGCCACAATCATTTTTTAATAAAAGTTATTATTTCTTTATAATTTTATATCCTAAATATCTTTGATGTACTTTACCCGCTCCTCCCACTCACTGTTTCCTAATTCTCCTCGAAAATACGTAAACAGCGGTCCCACCCGCTGTATACGTATCGGCATTGCGCGCTCCCGTTTAGATTTGCCATTGCGCATGCGTTACTCCAAGAAGAATGTATATATTGATAGTGAGAATAATTGATAATGTGTAAATTGATCTGCTCAAAATATATATTTTAATTTGATGCTAAATCCATCCAAATTATAAACGCTTATATAAATAAAACTCATTATATATCAAAGTATGTTTTTAAAATATTTATTACATTTATACATATAGAAGATAGTTGTGTAAGTAATATCATTTATATTTTCGATTCAAAATAGGGGCATAGTTGGTTAGATAGAGAAGAGAAAGTACTTGTATACGGAGCCCTTTCATATCAACTTACCCAGCGATAATAATGTTAGGAAATGACAAGACTCCGTATACATTTCTATTGCGACGCTGTATACATTTCTATTGCGCATGCGCGAAATGTGCACAAGCTTAGAATAGAAGAGGTTTGCAGCACAATCTAACGCATGCGCAAGAAGGAGTTATTACGTCATGGTAAGGGGTGGGTCCCCCTGTGGTTAGAGACGTTATTGGCTATGAAGACGTATGTTAGAAACAGGAACGGAGCGCGAATGCCGGGAGGAGGAGGATTACAGCGAAAAAGAATATAAAGTATTGAAAATAAAGGTAAAGAAGTAAAATGTGAGGAATTGATGAATGAAAGTCAAGTTTTTTATAGACAAATGTTACACAGATGTTTAGACCGGAGGCTGACTTTACAATCACTTTAATAGTGTACAAATTCTTGAATTTATGTTATTTAACTAAAAAAATATTGTAAAAAGTGCATTTTTTAAATTAAATTTTCTATAAAAAATTAGATATCAAATTTAAAATGTAATATAATTAACTCTCTCTCTCACTCTCTTCTCTAGACTGAATGTTCTCTCACTCTCACCTCTCTTTTCTCTCCACTTTATTCTCTCTCTTATATCTCTTCTGTCTTCTATCTTTCTTATCTATGTTCTTTATCATCCCTATGTTCTCTCTATCTTTTCTAGCTCTTATTAACCTCTTAAGGACATATGACGGAATTTTTCCATCATAAAACAATTGAGCAAACTGAAAGCTGTGTCCTTAAAGGTTTAATGGTCAGTAAGAATTCTATTATTTTTGTTCACTCTCTCGTTTATTTATGAACTCTGGCTTCTAACATTTCTCTCTACTTTCTCTTCTACAGTATATCATCTATCTCTTCTCTTTTAAATCTACTCTCTCTATTCTCTATCCTCTCTCTCTCACCCTCTCTCTACTCTATATTTTTTCTATCATCTTTATCCACTCTGTTTTAGCTGTCTTCTCTCCTCTATAACCCCCTCTCTCTATCCTCATCTGTCCTCTATCTCTACTCTCATCTCTCTCTTTACTTTCTAATATCTCCTCTCTTCTCTCTCCGATCTCTCCTCTATCTTCTATAAATTCTCTCTCTATTATTTCTCTATGTATTGCCCCCAACATATATATTAATATATATCTAAATGTAATGATATGTATATTATGTGATATAAATATAAAGAACATTATATATATATATATATATATATATATATATGTATATATATATATATATATATATATATATATATGTATATATATATATATATATATATATATATATATATATATATATATATATATATATATATATATATATATATATATATATATATAAATCAATATAAATGTAGGCACCAATCAGTAAGTTATGCCCAGGGTCTGAACCAAAAATGGGAAGGCACCTAAGCTTTACATTTACAATTATAAAGTTGCTTAAAATTGCATGCTCTATCCAAATCATGAAAAAACATTTGGGTTTAGTATCCCTTTAAATATAATTTTTAAATATTTTATAACTTTCTATACAACACATTATTAACAAAATGATTCACACAAAATATGAACTATTATATTTGAAAACAATATGCAAATTAAAAAATATATACTCTGATACTTTGCACAAAACAAAGTATGTCTAAAACATACAATAAGACAGATAATAAAAAAAATGGTGATGTTATACATTAATCAAATCATAAATACTTTTATACAAAACACACAACAGACTTTTCTATTTGACACATTAAAGGGATGGTAAACTCAGTTCTGTCAGCTGTCAGTAATAAATAGTTTGTAACACAATAAATTTGCATATGTTTTTTATACTAATGAAGTGTATGTAAAATGTTATGTAAATTAATCAATTACTTTTATATGCATTGCGTTCCCCCGCCGGCCCCCCTCACTAGAAGATATCTATTGCTCAGACGCGTCCAATCAAAATACGTGTCTACGGGCTTGTATACATTTGTCATTATGCGAGGCAACTAGCATCTTGGTTAAAAATGTGCATGCGCAAAATTCATTCGTTACGTTCAGCGAATCAAGAACAGCGCGTTCACGTTTTTTTGCACATGCGTATATCTAATAATCTCAATTGTCTGGCTATGCCAGTAACATACGCTGATAAATTTGATTGCTCTTTAAGGTTACACAAAAAATAGGTGGAGCAGAGTTATATTGAACTGGTAATTCAATTATATTACTTCCCTGTCATAGGGTATAAATTATATTCTCACAATATTTGTAATAATATGAATTAAACCTGTCGTAGATGCCCAAACTGGGAACCAATAACAACTAGAAAACTAATTGTAAACAAGTATACAACTTAGTAAACAGAGTTGGGCTCTGTGAAAAGAATTATTATCAAACTCTGCAAAAATGATATGTTACAAAGGATATTATTCCATACCATTCATACTATTAAAGATTAACAGTATGAATGATATGGAATAAAATCCTTTGTAAATTATATCATTTTTGCAGAGTTTGATAATTCTTTTCGCAGAGCCTAACTCTTTTTACTAAGTTGTATACTTGTTTACAATTAGTTTTCAAATTTGATTGCTTGTTTGTGCTAGGGGTAAGAAAACCTAAACAGCGTTTTTGTTCGCTATCCATAAAGGAAGTAAACAATGAATCTTGTGATTCAATGTTTATTTGGTTCATTGACAATTTAGACTTTGTGCATGGGCTATTTACTATCGATATCGGGAGCGCGCTTAGGGAGCGACGTATACAGCTGGTGGAACTGCTGCACACGTCACGGAGAAGAACAAGCACTATATCATTGGGGGAGTTTGATAACAGAACGGATCAAGATTATTATATAATAAAATAAGAAAATGCAAGTATAAAAAAAACAGAATTTATGCTTACCTGATAAATTACTTTCTCTTACAGGTGTATTCAGTCCACGGATTCATCCTTACTTGTGGGATATTCTCAATCCCTACAGGAAGTGGCAAAGAGAGCACACAGCAAAGCATATAGCTCCCCTCAGGCTCCGCCCCCCCCAGTCATTCGACCGACTGTTAGGAGAAAAAGGAGAACCATAGGGTGCAGTGGTGACTGTAGTTATTGTAAATTAAATTTGAACCTGACTTAAATATCAGGGCGGGCCGTGGACTGAATACACCTGTAAGAGAAAGTAATTTATCAGGTAAGCATAAATTCTGTTTTCTCTTACTTGGTGTATTCAGTCCACGGATTCATCCTTACTTGTGGGATACCAATACCAAAGCAATAGGACACGGATGAAGGGAGGGAACAAGTCAGGTAACCTAAACGGAAGGCACCACTGCTTGTAAAACCTTTCTCCCAAAAATAGCCTCCGAAGAAGCAAAAGTATAGAATTTATAAAATTTGGCGAATGTATGCAGTGAAGACCAAGTCGCTGCCTTACAAATCTGTTCAACAGAAGCCTCATTCTTGAAAGCCCATGTGGAAGCCACAGCTCTGGTGGAATGAGCTGTAATTCGTTCAGGAGGCTGCTTACCAGCAGTCTCATAAGCCAATCGGATGATGCTTTTCAGCCAGAATGACAGAGAGGTAGCAGTCGCTTTCTGACCTCTCATCTTACCAGAATACACAACAAACAAGGATGAAGTTTGTCTGAAATCTTTGGTTGCTTTTAGATAGAACTTTAAAGCACGAACCACATCAAGATTGTGCAACAGTCTTTCCGTCTTAGAAACTGGATTAGGGCACAGAGAAGGAACAATAATTTCATGGTTAATATTCCTATTAGAAACCAACTTTGGAAGGAAACCAGGTTTAGTACGTAAGACAACCTTATCTGCATGAAACACCAGATAGCGTGAATCACACTGCAAAGCAGACAATTCTGAAACTCTTCGAGCAGAAGAAATAGCTATTAAAAACAAAACTTTCCAAGATAATAACTTGATATCTATGGAATGCAAAGGTTCAAACGGAACCCCTTGAAGAACTGAAAGAACTAAATTTAGACTCCATGGAGGAGCCACAGGTCTGTAGACAGGCTTGATTCTAACTAGAGCCTGTGCAAACGCCTGAATGTCTGGTACAGCTGCCAGACGCTTGTGTAACAGAATAGACAGAGCAGATATCTGTCCTTTTAAGGAACTAGCTGACAGACCTTTCTCCAAACCTTCTTGGAGAAAAGACAATATCCTTGGAATCCTAACCTTACTCCACGAGTAACCCTTGGATTCACACCAACAAAGATATTTCCGCCATATCTTATGGTAAATTTTCCTGGTGACAGGCTTTCTGGCCTGTATCAGAGTATCTATAACTGAATCAGAGAAACCCCGCTTAGCTAGGATTAAGCGTTCAATCTCCAAGCAGTCAGTTGCAGAGAAACTAGATTTGGATGCTTGAAAGGACCTTGGATTAGAAGATCCTGCCTCAATGGCAGTTTCCATGGTGGGACCGATGACATGTTCACTAGGTCTGCATACCAAGTCCTGCGTGGCCACGCAGGCGCTATCAGAATTACCGAAGCCTTCTCCTGTTTGATTCTGGCTATTAGCCGAGGGAGAAGAGGAAACGGTGGAAAGACATAAGCTAGACTGAATGACCAAGGCGCTATTAATGCATCTATCAATGCCGCCTTGGGATCCCCTGGATCTGGATCCGTAAAGGGGAAGTTTGGTGTTCTGACGGGACGCCATCAGATCTAACTCTGGAATGCCCCAAAGCTGGGTCAGCTGAGCAAAGACCTCCGGGTGGAGTTCCCACTCCCCCGGATGGAAAGTCTGACGACTTAGAAAATCCGCCTCCCAGTTGTCTACCCCTGGGATGTGAATTGCAGATAGATGGCAGGAGTGATCCTCCGCCCATTTGATGATCTTGGTTACTTCCTTCATCGCTAGGGAACTTTTTGTTCCTCCCTGATGATTGATGTACGCCACAGTCGTGATGTTGTCCGACTGAAACCTGATGAATTTGGCCTCTGCTAGTTGAGGCCACGCCTGGAGCGTATTGAATATCGCTCTCAGCTCCAAAATGTTTATCGGGAGAAGAGATTCTTCCCGAGACCATAGTCCCTGAGCCTTCAGGGAGTTCCAGACCGCACCCCAGCCTACCAGACTGGCATCGGTCGTGACAATGATCCACTCCGGTCTGCGGAAACTCATTCCCTGAGACAGGTGAATTTGAGACAACCACCAGAGAAGAGAGTCTCTGGTTCTTTTATCCATTTGAATTTGAGGAGACAAATCTGCGTAATCTCCATTCCACTGTTTGAGCATGCACAGCTGCAGTGGTCTGAGATGGATTCGGGCGAAAGGGACTACGTCCATTGCCGCAACCATTAAACCAATAACTTCCATGCATTGAGCCACGGAAGGCCGAGGAATGGAATGAAGAACTCGGCAAGTATACAGCAGTTTTGACTTCCTGACCTCTGTCAGAAAAGTTTTCATTTCTACCGAGTCTATTAGTGTTCCCAGAAAGGGAACCCTTGTGAGTGGGGACAGAGAACTCTTTTCTACGTTCACCTTCCACCCGTGAGACCTTAGAAAGGCCAGAACGATGTCCGTATGAGCCTTGGCTCTGTGAAAGGATGACGCCTGTATTAATATGTTGTCTAGGTAAGGTGCTACTGCAATGCCCTGCGGTCTTAGAACCGCTAGAAGGGACCCTAGCACCTTTGTGAAAATTCTGGGAGCGGTGGCCAACCCAAAAGGAATTTGTTTAGAATCTTTAGATCCAGGATTGGTCTGAAAGTTCCCTCCTTTTTTGGGAACTACGAACAGGTTTGAGTAAAAGCCCAGTCCTTGTTCTGCAATTGGAACTGGGTGTATTACTCCCATTTTTAGGAGATCTTCTACACAGCGTAAGAACGCCTGTTTCTTTGTTTGGTCTGAAGACAAACGAGAACTGTGGAACCTTCCCCTTGGGGGAGAATCCTTGAATTCTAGAAGGTACCCCTGAGCAACTATTTCTAATGCCCAGGGATCCGGAACGTCTCTTGCCCAAGCCTGAGCAAAGAGAGAAAGTCTGCCCCCTACTAGATCCGGTCCAGGATCGGGGGCTACCCCTTCATGCTGTCTTGGTAGCAGGAGCAGGCTTCCTGGCCTGTTTACCCTTATTCCAGCCCTGCATGGGTTTCCAGGTTGCTTTGGGCTGGGAAGTGTTATCTTGCTTTGCAACAGCAGAGGTTGCAGCTGGTCCGCTCCTGAAGTTGCGAAAGGAGCGAAAATTAGCCTTGTTTTTGGCCTTAAACGGCCTATCTTGTGGAAGGGCATAACCCTTGCCCCCAGTGATGTCTGAGATAATTTCTTTCAGCTCTGGGCCAAAAAGAGTCTTCCCCTTGAAGGGAATATTTAACAGTTTTGTTTTGGACGACACATCCGCCGACCATGATTTGAGCCAAAGCGCTCTTCGCGCCATGATGGCAAAACCTGAGTTTTTTGCCGCTAGTTTAGCTAACTGGAAAGCGGCATCAGTGATAAAAGAATTAGCCAGCTTTAGAGCATGAATTCTATCCATGACCTCATCGTATGAAGTCTCCCTCTGGAGCGACTCCTCCAGGGCCTCGAACCAAAAAGCCGCTGCAGAAGTTACAGGAATTATGCAGGCAATTGGTTGAAGTAGAAAACCTTGCTGAACAAAAATTTTCTTCAGCAATCCTTCCAATTTTTTATCCATAGGATCTTTGAAAGCACAACTGTCCTCTATTGGTATAGTTGTACGCTTAGCAAGTGTTGAAACTGCCCCCTCCACCTTAGGGACCGTCTGCCACTTGTCCCGCCTGGGGTCATTTATGGGGAACATTTTCTTAAAGATAGGGGGGGGGGGAACAAAGGGTACCCCTGGTCTCTCCCACTCCCTAGTCACAATATCCGCCACCCTCTTTGGGATCGGAAATGCCTCAGTGTATACGGGGACCTCTAAAAACCTGTCCATCTTACACAATTTTCTGGGACCACCGTGGGGTCACAATCATCCAGCGTAGCTAAAACCTCCTTAAGCAGTACGCGGAGGTGTTCCAGCTTAAATTTAAACGCTAAGGAATCTGAAACTTTCCCTGTATCAGAAATTTCTCCCTCAGACAGACCTTCCCTCACTGCTACTTCTGAGTTTTGTGAGGGTACTACAGATAAATTATCCACAGCGCCTGATTGCTCATCCTCTGTATTTAAAACTGAGAGCTGCAAGGGAATTATCCATCACTGCTGCTAATTGTTGTAAAGTAATAGGGGCCAATGCGCTAGAGGTACTAGGCATCGCTTGCGCGGGCGTAACTGGTGTATACACGTGGGGGGAGGAAGGAGGACTATCCTCATTACCCTCCGTTAAGGAATCATCTTGGGCAGCATTTTTAATTGTCACTGGATGATCTTTAAAATTCTTAGATGTTTTTGCACACTTTAAACATAAATGCAATGGGGGTACTGCCATGGCTTTTGAACATAAAGAACAAGGTCTATCTGAAGGCTCAGACATGTTTGACAGACTCAGACAACACTAAAATATTGAAAAAAATACTTTTTGCAAAAACGTTACTGTCTCTTTAAATAATAAAAGGCACACACTTTTTTACCAAATCATCAAAAAACATCCGATCTTAATGAAATTTTCACCACATGATCCTAATGCCTTGAAATGATTGCACACAAATTTTCAAATCGTTTAACCCCTTAATGCCCAAACCGGAGCAAAATGAAGTAAACACCCGGTTTAACCCACTACAGTACGATGCCACAGTCTTTGCTGTGGCTTTACCTTCCTTTAGGGTTAATTGCAGGTGTAAATTAAGCCTCCCTGAAGTCCTCCTGTACTCTAAAGGCTCTGCACATGAAGCTGCATGGAGCTGTGTTGCAAATTAACTGCGCAATTGAGGCGCGAAAATGAGGCCCCCTCCTTCATTACTCCAGAGTTATGGGGCCTTTCTGAGTCAGATTAGCTGTCTTACAAAATGCCAGGCGTAAAAAAGTCCCCAAAAAGTGTTTCCAACGTCTAAAACGCTTAATAAATATAAGATTACCCTAATAAAGTAATCGATTTAGCCCATCACAGTGTCTGTCAGTATTAAAGCCCTTAACTGAAGCCATCATTCTATACTGAGTCTCAGAAAATGGCTTACCTTCCCTCATGGGATTTCTGTCAGTCTTCTAGCACTACCAGGTCTTGTTAGAAAAATGACTGAACATACCTTAAGCAGTATAAGCCTGCAAACTGTTCCCCCCAACTGAAGTTCTCCTGTACTCAACAGTCCTGTGTGGGAACAGCAATGGATTTTAGTTACAACATGCTAAAATCTTTTTCCTCTCAGCAGAAATCTTCATCACTTTCTGCCTCAGAGTAAATAGTACAAACCGGCACTATTTTAAAATAACAAACTCTTGATTGAAGAAATAAAAACTACAAATCTAACACCACATACTCTTTACCCTCCCATGGAGATGCTACTTGGTAGAGCGGCAAAGAGAATGACTGGGGGGGCGGAGCCTGAAGGGAGCTATATGGACAGCTTTGCTGTGTGCTCTCTTTGCCACTTCCTGTAGGGATTGAGAATATCCCACAAGTAAGGATGAATCCGTGGACTGAATACACCAAGTAAGAGAAAAATACACTAGCATTTCAACTTTTATAAACATATGAATCTGATTTATGCATCTTACATTACATTGAGTTTACCATCCCTTACATTAAAGGGACACTTAAGTCAAAAATTATACTTTCATGATTCAGATAGAGCATTACATTTTAAACAACTTTTAGATTTAATTACTTTAAAGGGATAGAAAACACCAAAAATGTTATTGTTTAAAAAAACAGAAAGTCCCTTTATTTACCATTCACCAGTTTTGCATAACCAACACTGTTATAGAAATACTTTTTACCTCTGTAATTACCTTGTATCTAAGCTTCTGCTGACTGCCTCCTTATGTCAGATCTTTTGACAGACCTGCATTTCAGGCAATTAGTGCTGACTCTTAAATAACTTCACGTGCATGAGCACAATGTTATCTATATGAAACACGTGAACTAACGCCCTCTAGCTGTGAAAAACTGTCAAATGCAGAGGCGGCCTTCAAGGGCTTAGAAATTAGCATATGAGCCTACCTAGTATTAGTCTTCAACTAAGAATAACAAGAGAACAAAGCAAATTTGATGATAAAAGTAAATTATAAAGTTGTTTAAAATGACATGCCCTATCTGAATCAAAGTGTAATTTGGACTTTACTATCGCTTTAACAAAATATGCAGTTTTTTTATATTTACACTTTTTGAGTCACCAGATTCTATTGAACATGTGCAAGAAGTAGTATATGCATTTGTGATTGGCTGATGACTAAAGTCTAGAGAGGGGGTCGCTTTCCCAGACTAACACAGCAACCTGAAAGTGAGACTGGTGGCCTGAATACAGCCCCTACGGACAGCAGCCATATTTATGACCACGTGGGCCAACGCTATAACTAATAATGGAGAGCGCTCACTGGATCTTATCCGAAATTAGCAAACTCCTGCATTAGCAAATTGCATTTACAACCACCTTAATCGGTCAGAAAAATGCTTGCACGCAGCTGATGGTGTGGGAACTAGTGTAGAAGCACCGGAGCCCCAACACTTACTGAGCACTCCTGATTCCGCTGCGAGAGCTGATGAAAGATCAGCATGTCAAAGGTCTGAGCAGGGGCAGGTGGAATGCACGGAGAAACGAGCTAAAGCAGGCTTGTCGGCGCTTGGTAGAGGAGCGAAATTCAGAGCTGCGGACATGGTGGAGATGTTGGGGTCTGGGATCTTGGATCCGGATCTTGGGCCTCTCACCTTCCTTATAGCTGAAAAGTTATGGAACTTGCTCCCGATATCTAAGCCAGTTGGCTGCGGAGAGTGGTTGCTCAAATGTAAGGCGAACTGGGGAGACTTTCCTCATCAATCTAAAGCCGGAGTGGGATAGTTACAGCTGAATCCTACACTGACAGATCATTTACAGCTGCTGGAACTGAGTTACTGTTCACACATTATGATTGCTGTCTTTACTGTTTTCCCCCTTCTCTTACTGCAGGACTTAATGCATGTTATACTATATTGTCTCCAATATTTTATATTTTTATATTTTACAGCTAGCCACTACTCATAATAATATGTACATAGTTAAGACTTAACTGTTTCATGCCTAATAGATGTATATTACCCTTTGCAGAGCCCCAATCACTTTGTGAGCTCCCTATGCCGTTCGCACATGAAGCAAAGCTATAATTCCGCCATGACTCATAGATATATAACAATAGGGGGTTCCACAATTTACCTTGATGTATCTACCCTATAAGGCACCTATAAGTTTACTACTATGGATTTTTCATGTTATTCAATAGTTGCAGCTTGGGATTTTCATCTCTTTTTTCCCGGAGCCTCCACATATCTGAATATGTTTATGCCGATCCAACTAGTTATAACTATATACTTTATATGTTTGTGTCCTTTGCTGCTAGGATTTGTATACATGGAGATATTACGTGTGCTAACTTAGTTGACACACTTTCCTATAGTTAAATATGATCTTAGGTCTAGCATATATTCTAGTGTCAGTACATCTAACCCAGACATACTATTTCCGTGGTGCTTACTCTCATAGTTGGTACTACCTAGTAAACACAACAATTAGAGAAATGTAGATGGGGAATTCTTATTCCTGATTCTGATAAATAGCTGCTGTCCTATTATGCACATTAAATACTTGGGAATGGTTTGACACTGCTTCTGACTGTTGGAACCTTATAACTAATGCTGCGGGGCATAGGGCCCATGCCTGGCAGCGGATTTACTATACTATACACACTATATGGTTTATTTAAATTTAATACCTTTCCCATCACAGTTTCTAATATGCCCTGGTGTTACATGTGTATTCAAAATGTTATCCTGTAGCTCTCTCCTTGCATTCTACATTTGCACTTCACTATATATACCTTTAAATATTACATTTTTCTTTGTGTTGCCTGCTTAGCAGCTGGGACATGAGTAATGTTATGTGTTACGTTCATCCTGTAAAATTATGTCTGTCTGTTGGATCGTTCTCTCCCTTACTTCTGCATTCTAATCAAGAGGTTTCTACTTGCTATACCTCTGCTGCAAGGTTATACATATATATCCTACCACCTCCCCCTCCCCCCACCGTATAAGGATATTGTTTTCCGTTTTGTTTACACTTATGGGGATGCTCACGGAATTTGCAATTATCAGTAACTATACATGTTCCCATATTTAACTAAGTGGAGCTAGCTTACTACCTCTTTAACTATTAACTCTCTGCTTTGAACATGATTTTTATATACTATAATTATTTTTAGAGTTTTGACACCACCCTTGTTAGGTCGTGTTACTATCAGCAGCCGGGGAAGCGTAACACTTATGTTATACAAATATAGGGCTCTGTTAAAGAGGTGCAGATCTAACTACCAATTGTTTAGATGGGGAATATCAAAATTCTTCATTCAAATTATATATAGGCCTTGCAGGTAGTTCCAGATTTTTGCTTCTCGTCAGAACTATATACTGCTATATGTAACCTATCATCCTCGCATTTCACATGCTTACAATCGCAGGCTGGCCCTACATTTTCTGTAGTCTTCTAGCACTACAAAAATTTATTTACCTAGTGTTGAAGCTATCACTTTAAGACCTCTAAGCTTCTCTATGCAGGACACAGCATTGTCCACTATACAACCATCCAGCTCCTAATAACCCTCTAGCAACCCATGCACCTCTGAAACCCCTTCTACAGACCTGGTGCTCGGTTCATATATTCTGTATATCTCCTTCATACTACCACCTCCTCCCCCCCTCTCCCCCCCCCCCAATTTAATATACCTCCTAGTTTAGGAGGGTTAAATAAGCGGCTAATCTCGTCTATGCCGCACTTTCATAACTTTTAATATTACCTACTAACTGAATATGTTAAATAGCATTTAAATCACAGAACACTGTTTAACCACTGTCGCAGCTACAACTGCATCTCTATGTCTAAGTCTATACGAAGTTCAAATGGTTATAAAATTATTTTTTAAAGAAGAATAACTGTGCAACTAAAAATGACCATTCAAATTGTTAATTTCAGCTCAGGTAAACCAGAAAAAGAGGTTCCACATGATTATTCTTATTGAGATTTTTGTTTTCTATCTGTATAGAATTTGTCACATTGAAGTATACCATATCTGTTTGTCTTACTGACATGTCTTATATAAGTTGTATTGTACTCGCACAACCTCAATAAAAACTTAAATAAAAAGAAAATTTATGCTTACCTGATAAATGTATTTCTTTTTTTACACGATGAGTCTACGGATCATCTAATTACTATTGGGAATATCACTCCTGCCCAGCAGGAGGCGGCAAAGAGCACCACAGCAAAGCTGTTAAATATCACCTCCCTTCCCTCCCAACCAAGTCATTCGACCGAAGTAAAGGAGAGAAAGGAAGTAACAAGGTGCAGAGGTGTCTGAAGTTTATAATAACCAACAACCTGTCTATCAAAAACAGGGCAGGCCGTGGACTCATCGTGTCAAAAAAGAAATACATTTATCAGGTAAGCATAAATTTTCTTTTCTTTTTAATGAAACGATGAGTTCACAGATCATCTAATTACTATTGGGAATCAATACCCAAGCTAAAGTACACAGATGATACGGGAGGGACAAGACAGGGAACCTAAACTGAAGAACCTTTCTCCCAAAATCGGCCTCAGCCGAGGCAAAAGTGTCAAACTTGTAGAACTTTGAAAAAGTGTGAAGAGAGGACCAAAAAACCCACAAACAAGGCAGAAGACTGACGAAAATCCTTAGTTGCCTACAGGTAAAACTTTAAGGCACGAACCACGTCCAAACTGTGCAGAAGCCGTTCCTTTTGAGAGGTAGGATTAGGACACAAGGAAAGAACAACAATCTCCTGATTAATGTTCAGATCAGAAACTACTTTAGGAAGAAATCCTAGTTTAGTACGTAAAACTACTGTATCTGATGAAAAATAAGGTAAGGGGACTCATACTGCAATGCCGAGAGTTCTGACACTCTGCGAGCAGAAGAAATAGCAACAAGAAATAAAACTTTCCAAGATAATAACTTAATATCTAAGGAAAACATAGGCTCAAACTGAGCCCCTTGAAGAACCTTAAGAACTAAATTAAGACTCCATGGAGGAGTAACTGGCTTGAACACAGGCCTGATCCTGACAAAGGCCTGACAAAATAATTGTACATCTGGAACATCTGCCAGACGTTTGTGTAACAAAATAGATAAGGCAGAAATTTGACCCTTTAGGGAACTTGTTAATAATACTTTCTCCAAACCCTCTTGGAGAAAAGACAAAATTCTAGGAATCCTAACTCTACTCCAGGAGTAGCCCTTGGATTCACTCCAATAGAGATATTTACGCCATATCTTTTTTTTTATTTATGTTTTCTTTTTATTTTCATTCAAATCAACAGGTATACATATGAAATATCAACAGTTTACAATCATAGCTGGATAAATAAATCTTTAAAAGATTAATGTTAGGCTGTGTATAACATAGCAGTTGTCATGAGTATAGTCCTTGTTGTAAAATTATACCATAGTCCAATGTCCTTTAATTAATCCATCGTGTGCTGTGGCTTTAGAGCTCTTGTGATTAGGAAGAGTTAGAGTTTAGCAGGTGTAGAGGAGCTCCTGTTGTTTCAAAGAAAGGACTAATGGTATCTTTGCCCAATTGGGATGTTGGTGTACTATCCCCATGACATAGTTTATCATACGAGTGAGTCAATGAGAGTAAACTTATATCAACAAAAATTAATACATAACATAAATTAAGGAGAGAAAGGGAAAAAGAGTAGAATAGGGGAAAAGAGGGGAAATAGAAAGATATTAGGGATCTAACATGATAACCGTGTACACATACAGTGGTCTCAATTCTCTGTTTCATCTAATGTTGTTTACTTGCCAACTCAACTGGCCTGTAGTTAGTATTTCTATGCATTGAACCATACATGGATCATTGCTTGTTGTATATGATAAGGGAAGAGATGTCTTGGCGGGGGGGGGGGGGCTTCCCATAGAATCTAGAGGAGTGACCGTTTGTTGATATGAATCTATGTAGCAGCGAGTATGAAGGATTCCCATAAGAAGAGCATGTCTTGGTATAAGGTGATTTGGCCTATTTTGAGGTAGTGTAATCTTTCCAGGAGGAGGTTTCTTTGAACCAGTGTTATCCATTCTTGGATGGAGGGGATTAATGCAGATTTCCATTTTCTAGGGATTAGCTGATTTGCAGCATTGAGCATTAAGTGATAAAGGTGTTTTCTGATTTTACAAGTGATGGCGGGGGGTTGACATAGTAAGACTAAGTCTGGGGTGGGAGATATGTTTGTGCTTAATATTTTATTAATATGTTTAAAAATTTGTGACCAGAATGGTTTTATAAGATCGCAGTCCCACCAAATGTGGGTAATATGTCCCTCTTGTGTGCAACCTCTCCAGCATAGCATTGACAAGTTTTTGTATATAGATTTTAATCTTGCTGGAGTTAAGTACCATCTCATCATTATCTTAATATTGGTCTCTTTAGCTTGGGCTGAGTGTGCAGAGTGTGTTAGGGTGTCGAATCTGCGTGCCCAGAGTTTGGGGGTAGTATTCGTCTTGAGTTCTAGGTCCCATCGTTTCGTGTAAGAAGGGAGATGTGGGAAAGTCATTTGCAGGATCAGTTTGTGTAGTTTGGAGATTGTTCTGGGTGTATTTTCTATTGATTGGCATATTTGTTCAAAGGGAGTGAGAGGTCGTATTAAGTCTCTTATATCCTTGTGTGTGGTTATGTAATGTCTTGCTTGGTTAAGACGGAACCAAGAGGACAGAAATGGATGATTTAAAGATTCCAGTTGGTTATTGGTCTTGATTTTGTGATTATTATCTGTCAAGAGGTGCATAGGGAGTGATCTAGTAGGTCTTGAAATCTGGGGGAGCGTTTGGTGAAGGCCTGGAGGGAATTCTGGGTTATTTAAAAGAGTGGTGAGAGGAGAATATCGAGAGGAAATTTTGTTCAGTGGTTTGTTGATTTGTCTCCAGTCTGACCACGTTTCATTTGTTATGGATGAGGAGGATATACTGTGTTTATTGAAGAAACCAGGGTTCCAACATATCTCATCTAAGTTATGTGACAAGGAAAGGGCGTTTTCTAACTGTACCCATTGTTTGGGGTTTGGGCCACTGATTTTGCACCAATCCGAGATTCTTTGCAACGAAATGGCGAGTTTATAGGATCGGAGATGAGGGACCCCCAGACCCCCTTCCCTAGGAAGTTTATGAAGCGTATTTTTATTAATTCTAGGAGGTCTGCGTCTCCAAATATAATCATTTATAATTTTTTGCAAGATGTCTAGGTCTTTCTGGGTGCCTGGGATGGGGATTGTCTGAAGGATATATAAGACTTTTGGCAGTAGAGTCATTTTGGTTGTGTGGATTCTGCCTAGCCATGAAATGTTTTTGGGTAGCCAAGTTGAGATAAGGTTTTTAAATTCTGAAATTAAGGTACCATAATTATGTATGCGGAGGTCTGCTATATTGGGGGTAACGCGTATGCCTAAGTATTTTAAGAATTTTGTTTGTAGTTTAAGGGGGCAAGATAGTTTTAGTTCATCTAGGGATTGGTTGGTGAGATTAATAGGGAGATATTCAGATTTTGTCACATTGATTAGGAAATTGGATACAGTCCCATATTGGTCTAACTCTGAAATAGTTGTTTTAAGGGAGGGGAGTGGGTTGGTGAGAGTCAGGAGAATGTCATCTGCGAATATGGCTAGCTTGTGAGTTTGGTCACCGACCACTATTCCATGTATCTGATTGTTATGTCGAATTTTAATAGCGAGCGGCTCTAAGGCTAAGATAAATAAGAGTGGGGATAAGGGGCATCCCTGTCTGGAACCATTTCTGATTTCGAAGGGGTCAGAGAGCGTACCGTTTATTCTGATTTGTGCTGTGGGGTTGGCGTATAAGGCTAGTATTTTTTGAATAAAAGAGTCTGGGAAGTTGTATCGTCTTAGGGTTTCTTGTAGAAAGGTCCAGTCAAGTCTGTCAAATGCCTTTTCGGCGTCAGTCAATAGGAAAACAGTCGGGGATTGGGTTATCGAGATGTGTTCTAAGAGATTGAGAACTTTAACTGTGTTATCTTTAGCCTCTCTGTGGGGCACAAATCCTACTTGGTCTTGGTGGATTATGGACGGTAGGATTTTATTAAGACGGGTGGCTAAAATCTTGGCGTAGAGTTTTAGATCTATATTAAGTAAGGAGATGGGTCTAAAATTGGCTGGGGAGTCAGTAGTTTTACCTGGTTTGGCAATAACAGAGATATTTGCTTGGAGCATGTTGTCAGAGAAGGGACATGAAGTATTTATATGATTAAATAGGTTTGCTAAGTGCGGGGTTAGTAAATTTGCAAATATTTTATAATAGAGACCTGTATAGCCGTCTGGGCCAGGGGCTTTATTTTGTTTTAACTGTCGAATCGCGTCTTTTACTTCTGAGGTAGATATAGGTTTTTCCAGTAATTCGCTTTGCTCAGGGGTCAATTGTGTGATCGGAATATTTTTAAGGTATTGAGAGCAAAGTTGGCGGTGTTTTTGGGTGTCTCTGTTGGGATATAAATTATAAAGTTTATGGTAAAATAATTTGAATTCGTTCGCTATAGTGTGTGTGTCTTCTATGATTTTACCTTGAGCTGATTTTATAGAGTGTACATAGGTTTTCTGTTGTTGTTTTTTTAGAGCTCTTGCCAGGTATTTCCCTGGCTTGTTACCCTCTCTATAAAAATTTTGTTGAAGAAATAGCAATTGCCTTTGTGCCTTGATATGAAGGATGGAGTTCAGTTTGTCTCTCTTTACTCTGAGTTCTTCCAGAACAACATTATCCAGGGGGTTGATTTTGTGTGCGTAATCTAGGTCAGATATTTCAGAGGTTAAGCTTTCTATTTCTAGTCTACCTTGCTTTTTGATTTGTGCTTTTGCTTTAATGAATTCTCCCCTAATAGTACATTTGTGGGCCTCCCAAAGGGTTGCCACATTCACATCTGGAGTGTTGTTGTGTGCGAAATAATCTTTTATATGACTTGCAAAGAGCTTTGTTTGAATTGGGTCTAACAGTATGGAGTCGTCTAATTTCCATTGGAAGGCCCTAAGTGGAGCAGAGGGCCAGCTAATATGGCACGAAACTAGGGAGTGATCGGACCAGGAAGTATGTTTTATCTGTGAATGTTTGGAATGAGATAGGAGTAAGTGATCCACTAATATGTAGTCTAATCTAGAATAATTGCGTTTGGGGTGAGAGAAAAAGGTGTAGTCACGTTTTTGAGGGTTGAAGTATCTCCACACATCATGAATACCTAAGGACTTAAATTTCTGCCAAATCTTGGTTAGATTTGGGGTTTTGGTTCTGGATTCTGGGTTTGAACAATCAACCGTGGGGTCTAGAGGGAAGTTAAGATATCCAGCTACAATAAGGGAACCTTTTAGTTCTTTTACAATTAAATCTGTAATCGAGTTTATAAATTGGTCTTGTCTGGAGTTGGGAGCATAGGCATTAACTAAGGTTACCGGCTTACCAAATAGTAAGCCTTTTAGGCAGACATATCTACCTTCCTTGTCTGAAATGCACCGTATCTTAGTGAAAGGTAAGGATTTGTGGAGCAGAATACTGACCCCATTGATTTTCTTATTAGGGTTTGTGCTGTGTAAGTGCTGTGACTATTGTGGGGAGAAATATTTGGGAATATTTTTAGATTTAAAGTGCGTCTCTTGTAGCATCAATATATGCCCACCTTTTTTCTGGAGGTCATTGATGGCCATTCTCCTTTTTTGGGGGCAGTTTAGACCTTTAACATTTTGTGTAAAAATAATTAGTAAGTGTCTATTCATTTTGGTTATGTGAGAGAGTTAATTATTATTTTGAGGGATGGCATCAAATCTGATAAGTTAGTTGTCATGTGTGTACACGGTAAGAGACAGAAGAGGGGAGAGGTAGAAAGAGCAGAGAAAGGCAGAGAAAAGGGTATAAAGAGAGAGAGAAGTAAGAAACAAAATACAATTTTAACCTTAAGTACATTAAACATTCCTAAATTCAAGGAGATAAACTCCCAACTGTATGAGAACTATTAAACATTGCTAATAACTAACAGCAAACTGTAACTATCGAGCATTTCAGTGCAATAAAAGGAACTAAGAAAAACAAAAACATTTTGCAGCGATAAACCAAAAATAAAGAGATATGGACCCCAATCTGATCTGGGGTAGAGAGAGCGGTAACAAAAGGTGAGGTATACCACTATATGTTAAAGTCAGCTTATATCACCTCTAGGAGACATCTGGGGTGGAGCGGGCTTCTGTGTTCTTTTTTGGCGGACTGGAATCCATTCCTTCCGCTGCGGTAGTGGCTGTGGACCTGAGGTATTGTGGTCTTTGGTATGGGCAGGAAGGCCCTCATCTAACTGTGGCGGTGGAATGTCTAATTCTTTGCAGATAGGTAAGATGTCATCTGTAGTGGAGCATGACAGGCGTCTGCCCTTCCATAGTATTATCAAGTGAAAGGGGAAACCCCAACGATATGGGATGCTTCTCTTTCTTAGGAGCGTTGTTAGTGGTTTGAGATCCCTGCGTTTGGAGAGTGTTCTTTGAGATAGGTCAGCGAAAACCTGTATCTCCACATTATCATGCCTGAGGGGTTGTTGTTCTCTTGCAAGTTTCATTAATTCTTCTTTTATTTGGTAATTGGTGATTCGGGCTATGACGTCCCTTGGCGGTTGGCCTATTTGTGGTTTAGGGCGCAGAGCTCTGTGAGCCCTGTCAATATCAATTTTTGTCTGAGTTTCTTCTTTTCTCAGGGCGCTGAAAAAGTTTTGAAGGTATTGCTCTAGATCAGGTGTTGCAACAGCTTCAGGAATACCTCTCAGTCTAATGTTATGACGCCTGCTGCGGTTTTCCGCATCGTCCAGTTTATCTTCCAGCTCTGAAATGTTTGCACCCTGACGTTGAATAGTGTTTTGGAGCTCTGAAATAGCTTCTGCCTGAGCATCTTGTGAGTTTTCAAGTGATTCAACCCTGTGTCCTATTTCTGAGATATCTTTCTTGAGGTCAGAAATCTCATCCTTAATGCATTGCTTAACTTGCGTGATAAGTGATGAAAAGTCCTTTTTTGAGGGGATTGAGTGGAATAGAGCTGTAGGTATAGTAATGCTTTCTGCAGGTTGATCACTCTCAGATTCTGATGAACTTTGGCCTGAGACGAGATCAGGGGGGTCAGCTTCTTCTGAAGCATTGGCTTTAGCTTCCAAGGTCTTAAAGAATGTGTTTACAGTGTGAGATGTGGTTTTCAGCTGTTTGTTGTTTTTATTTGGTTTACTGCCTTTCTTTGGCGACATTTTAGCGTTGTTAGAGATGTATGTAACACCAGTTAGGAGCTACAAAGAAATGAGAGGTGTCTCTAGGGTCTGTATTGACAGTTATGCCCCTTGCAGCAGGAGTAAATAGGTTGCAGCGTGGTCTTTCAATTGAGGTTTAGGAGGGCGCCCCCAGGTCCTTTAACTATTTAACTCTTGATGTGGAAAAGCTTATGTTGGCAATAAGCTATGTGTGGTGTTGCCCTTCTGCGATTATAACAAAGTTCTGTACTATATAGGCATGTAGGGGTTAATGCTTGATCCTTTTATGTTACCTTATGTGCAAACGCTGCAAGATGATCATACCGGTTGTACAGTTATATCCTCATTATTAAACAACCGGACATAGGTCTAGCTGATAGATGTGATTACCTCTGTTGCCCCAATCGTTAGTGCTGGGCATCTCTTTTTTATTATGCGAGGTGCGCGTAAAACGTTATGTTAGGCTGCGGCCTATCGCGGGACTCACCTCCGCATCAGAAAGCCGTGACTTGTTGCCCAGTGCTTTGTTGCCGCTCCGGTTTGCCTCGATCTTATTCCCTCAGCGGTTATGGGCTAACTGTGAGAGCCGATGTAACAATGTCCAGCTTAGAAACATTGGTGGGTATGTGAAGGCCGCAATCATGCGTGCAGTCGGAGGAGGTGCTCCGGTGTTTAAAATTTGCAAAATAGTCAGTCCCGGGGTGATTAGCCTCAGAGTGGATGTGTTTGCCACTAATTGTGACCGTTAGTTTGAGTAAGGCATGAGCCTAAACCGTCCTCATACAGATAGGGCTGAGGAGCTCTAAGAGAAAGCAGCCATCTCCTAGGCTGGCTAGCTCCGCCCCATTTACGCCATATCTTATGGTAAATCTTTCTAGTTACAGGTTTACGAGCCTGAATCATGGTCTCTATGACCGAGTCTGAAAAGCCCCGCTTAGATAAAATTAAGCGTTCAATATCCAAGCAGTCAGCTTCAGAGAAACTAGATTTGGGTGAAGGAAGGGCCCTTGAATCAGAAGGTCCTTCCTCAACGGAAGTCTCCACGGTGGCAGAGACGACATGTCAACCAGATCTGCATACCAAATTATGTGAGGCCAAGCCGTTGCAATGAGGATCACCGAGGCCCTCTCCTGCTTGACTCGAGCAATGACCCGAGGAAGAAGAACAAACAGAGGAAATAGGTATGCTAGACTATAGGTCCAATGTACCGCCAGGGCATCTGTCAGTACCGCCTGAGGGTCCCTGGACCTCGACCCGTACCTTGGGAGCTTGGCATTCCACCGAGATGCCATGAGATCTAATTCTGGCTGACCACATTTGAGAATCTGGCTGGAAAACACTTCCGGATGGAGTTCCCACTCCCACGGATGAAAAGTCTGCCTGCTCAGGAAGTCCGCCTCCCAGTTGTCAACCCCTGGGATGTGGATCGCCGACAGACAGCAAGAGTGGGCTTCCACCCACTGAATTATTTTGGTTACCTCTGTCATCGCTAGCTAAGGAACTCCTCGTTCCACCCTGATAATTGATGTAAGCCACTGAAGTTATGTTGTCCGACTGGAACCTATTAAACTGGACCGAAGCTAATTGGGGCCAGGCCAGAAGAGCATTGAAGATCACTCTCAGCTCCAAAATGTTTATAGGTAGAACAGACTGACTGAGTCCAAACTCCCTGAGCCTTTAGGGAGCCCCAGACTGCACCCCATCCTAGAAGGCTGATGTCTGTGGTTACAATCACTGAAGATGGTCTGCGAAAGCAGGTCCCCTGGGAGAGATGATCCAGAGACAACCACCATTGAAGAGAATCTCTTGTCTCCTGCTCCAAAAGTATTGGAGGAAACAAGTCTGCATAATCTCCATTGCCTGAGCATGTTCAACTGCAGAGGTCTGAGGTGGAACCGAGCAAAAGGGATAATGTCCATTGCTGCCACCATCAGCCCGATTACCTCCATGCACTGAGCCACAGATGGCCGAGGAGTGGACTGTAGAACTAGACAAGTATTGAAAATCTTTGATTTCCTGACTTCTGTCAGAAAAATCTTCATTGATAGGGAATCAATTATGGTTCCTAAGAAAGTTACCCTTGTATTTGGAACTAAGGAGCTCTTTTCCAAATTTACCTTCCAACCATGAGATCGCAGGAAGGATAACAACATTTTCGTGTGGGATCTTGCTTGTTGTAAGGATGGCGTCTGGACCAGAATGTCGTGGGCGCCATTGCAATGCCCCATAACCGAAGCACCGCCAACAGCGATCCCAGAACCTATGAGAAAATTCTGGGAGCTGTGCCAAGACCGAAGGGAAGAGCTATGAATTGGAAGTGTTTGTCTAGAAAGGCAAACCTCAGAAACTTGTGATGATCCTTGTGAATGGGGAACATGCAGGTACGTGTCCTTTAAATCCACTGTTGTCAGAAATTGACCCTCTTGGACCAAAGGGAGAATGGAACGAATAGTTTCCATCTTGAAGGATGGTACTCTGAGGAATTTGTTTAGACTCGAGGTCTAAAATTGGTCTGAAGGATCTCTCTTTTTTGGGAACCACGAACAGATTAGAAAAAAATCCCAGACCCTGTTCCTGTATCAGAACAGGAACAATCACTCCCAGGTCGGAGAGGTCTCTTACACAGTGTAAGAATGCCTCTCTTTTTGTCTGGTCTACAGATTCTCTTGAAAGAAGAAACCTGCCTCTGGGAGGAAAACGTTTGAACTCTAGTTTGTATCCCTGGGACACTATGTCTACTGCCCAGGGATCCGGAACATCTCGAACCCAAGTCTGGGTGAAGAAGGAAAGTCTGCCCCCTACAAGATCCGGTCCCGGATCGGGGCCATGCCCTTCATGCTGTCTTTGATTCAATAGCAGCCTTCTTGGATTGTTTTCCCTTATTCCAAAATGTTTTTTGCGAAACGCGCGTCAGGGGTCCTCTGGGAGAAGCCTTGTCTCCCTCTCTTTTAATATGCTTACCAATGTTGTAAAGATATAAATAAACCTTACTTTCATTACTTATTGTCCAGCAGCACATCTACACCAGTAATAGTAACTGTAATTAGCCCTCGGATTGTAAGGGTTTGGCCTATATTGACCATTGTGCTGCTGGCTTAGACATACGTTTATTCATTTAACCCACAATCTATATGGAAGGTTTATATTACAACTAGGTTTAAGTGCTTTTAACTTTAGCCTAAGCTAATGTATGTGTGGATTTTTCTCTCTTTCTTTCATATATTTGGTTAATAAAGATTATGGTATGAATGAAAATAATATATGATTTGATTCTCTATTCTGATTTTCGTTTAGGCTAAGTTATAATCTAACACACAGATCTGAGCTACCTATATACAGTTGTATATTCTAATACAATTATATTGTTAGTTGTGCTTTCCCTGCAACATTGGGAAAGCAGAAAACGCAACTGAAACTGCAGAAGACATGAGAGAAGCGATGTCTTTTAAAGTAACTCCAGCGGGAGCTAGAGAGGAAGCACAGGGCACTGCATGTGAGGGTTGTAAAATTTGGGACGCTGGAGGAGAAAGTTGCAGCATATATTAAACATTGTCATTAGATCCCTAAACAGCATCCTCTTTAGAAAATGTTGACTCAGAAAAAAGTCAATCCCTGTAGCTTAAAGTTCTCTCAATACATGAGGAACAGAAAGGGATTGGTGGTTCCACCTTGGCATCAAAACATAAAGAGCAAGTGACACTTTGTAAGGCCTCTTGGTCCATTCTGACTCACAATGAAACAATTTTTCATAGAAGGTAAAAATATTTTAATAAAATCAAGCATACAAAAAAAAGGTTACTGTCCCTTTAAATTTTAAACAGTAACATTTTTCCTTTTATTTATTAAAGCTATACAGGATAGAAGGCTTAAAGGGCCATAATACCCAAATGTTTAAACACTTGAAACTGATGCAGTATAACTGTAAAAAGCTGACTATAAAATATCACTTGAGCATCTCTATGTAAAAAAGAAATATATTTTACCTCAAAAAGTTCCTCAGTAGCCACATTCCATTATAAAGGATTTCTAAGCAGCATATTAGTGTGTCTGTCCTGGGACAGCTGAAAGGATGAGCCTCGTGCACTCTCATCTTATTTCACCAATCAGGTAAAAGAAGTTTACTATGAATTCTCATGAGAGTTAAAGGGCCACTGCACCCCAAATTTTTCTTTCATGATTCAGATAGAGAATACAATTTTAAACAACATTCCAATTTACTTCTATTATCTAATTTGTTGCAATCTTTAGATATCATGTTAAAGAAATAGCAATGCACATTGATGAGCCAACCACATGAGGCATCTATGTGCAGCCACCAATCAGAAGCTACTAAGCCTATCTTGATATGCTTTTCAGGAAAGAATATCAAGAGAATGAAGCAAATTAGATAATAGAAGTAAATTAGAAAGTTGTTTACAATGGTATTCTCTGTCTGAATCATGAAAGAAAAAAATTGGGTTTAATGTCCCTTTAAGTCAAATCTCATGAGATCACAGTAAAAGAGTTCATGACCTCAGTACTGCTGATGCTGATTGGCTGCTGTTCATTTCTTCATTTTTTTTACCTGCAGCTGGGAGCAGCTGAGTATAACTTTTTACACAGAACTTACTCTGCTGAGCTGAAGAAATTGTGAGGTAAAATATCTTCCTTTTTTACATAGAGATGCTCAGGTGATATTTTCCTGCTAAGCTTTTTACAGTTATACTGCATCAGTTTCAAGTGATTTAGCATTATGTATTATGTCCCTTTAACTAAAACTGCAGAGCACCTCTACACCTCAGCAATACTTTGCTGAGGTGCCTACCTGACCGAGTAAGATTTCTCAGTTTTTCAGAGTTTGGGCAGCATCAGTATGGGAGGCGCAGTGAGAATTATGTCCCACAAGTTCCCATTGCTCTAAAGCCACCACTGCTCTACTGAAGAGACTACGGCTACACCCCAGGACAAAGCAGCACAATCTTATACTACCTTAAAAATAATAAACTCTTGATTGAAGAATCTTTTCTAACACCTAATTTACCACCTCCTTGCTCTTAACGTAGGCAACAAGAATGACTGGATTGGAAGGGAGGTGATATTTAACAGCTTTGCTGTGGTGCTCTTTGCCGCCTCCTGCTGGGCAGGAGTGATATTCCCAATAGTAATTAGATGATCCGTGGATTCATTGTATCATTCAAAAGAAATACAATATTCAAACATATTTAAAATGTAAATTTAATTTTAAAATAGATGAATAATTATATTACAATATTAATAAATTTAAATTTAATCCAAAAGTAATTCAAATAAATATTTATTATCATAATTGAATGTTTAGTAAGGCTAGAGAGTTATTAATAAACACAATAATGTTATGCCATTGACAAGCGAGATACATTGACCAACATTTTTATAAATTGGATTAACAACAAACATCTATTTTTAATTTATAAACAACTATTTTTAACAATCTGACAACTGTTTATTACTATGAAATGTTAAAATGTAAACTATCACTATAGACGAAGCTTTAATGGATCATCAAACAAACCCTGAATTATTACCAATTCAAATACAAGATATAACATTTGTCAAATATAGTTTACTTAAAAGACTTATGCATGATTGATTATGATCATAGATTTATGTAGATAATGTTACTTATATCATTTCAATCTTATGGTATTAACAGCAAGCAAATTAGTTCTTATAGTAATTGATATATTATTTTAATCAACTCAATAATTGTCCGCAGAACACATAATAAAAGCTTGCATGTAAAAAAATAGATACTGTAAGTTATACAGAAAAGTAATAAAACTTTAACATTTAAATAGATATGTGATTCATTTCATACAAATAATATAAAGTATATCTCAGAAGTGCAATTAACCAGACTTTTTATACATAAATCTAGTAACTGCGAGACAAGATTATAAGTAGAAACATATTAAAAAAAATCTTTAAAAATAAAGTACCTGTTGTGCAATGTGGAGTTGAAATCACGAGCTAAATGCAGCAACTAAATAGGATAATTCTTACAACTTATATTAATGCCACTGTTAAATAAGTTACTTATTTAAATAACATAACTCTGCAGCGTAAACATCATTAAAACTTGTGTAGAGATAAGATATAGTGGGAACCTATTACATCGATTGCCCTGTGAAATGCACATGCGTGATTCCAATAACATTATGTGGGAAATATCAGCATCAGGGACTGCATATGCGCATGCAAGATTTTCACGATCGGATTAGACATGCGCCGGATGACAAAATCTAAACATAATCATATTCATAAATACGGCATCAGATTGAGATTACTTTTCAGCTTCTACTGATATGTTTGAGGGTTGCTTGAGTGACATAATCAGGGAAAATAAAAAGTATATTTTAAACATGTCTAGCTACTTCGTTGGAGTGTCAAAGTAGGTGATTATTTATATGTTATTGATTGTTATATAATATTTGTACTCCGGTTATACACAATAAAAAAAAGTTTTGAAATCCTTTAAGAAAAAAAAAAACCCTATACAAAAATGTATTAATGAACATAAACTTATTTTGTCAGATAATTTAGCAGCAATTTGTGAAGCCAGGTCCTAATCAGGAATGCTTAGCTATTCTTCCTAATTAAATACAAATGGCTTATGAGAGGAAGAATATATTAGATTTTTTTGTATGAATTACATGTAGCAATTAACCAAGGTTAAATTAATTGACAGACGCTCCAAATTAAATATGGTATTTTGCTCAGAATTATCAGCTGTCTATTAAAACATAGAAGTTGGAGAACCTAGAGAGGCAGTAATGTTGGATGTTGTGTCAAATGCCACTATAAAGTTTGTGCCCCCAAAATAATGAACTTATGGGCAACTCAGTATGTGTTTATTATCAGTAAAAAAAATACCTAAAAGCTGATAAAACAGAAGTGTGTGATTTGCTTTTATGAAACTGCAAACCAAAAATGTTAGAGTATAATTAAAGTAACATAAAACAAGTTGGGATAGAGACAAAATATAATATGTACTTTAATTACTTTACCTGCAAATGTATACTGCAGTGCCTCACCATTAACCCTTTCATTTAAGTTTCTGAATTGTAAAGCTCTAATTCCCCCCACACATTTCCTTCTATGGTTGTATATATTGTTGCTTTGGTAGAATGCAAACAGGGATTATCTGCTGGAGCATGCCTAGAAGCCGTGAACTCAGTTGAAATACAATGCCTGTGTCTAAACAATGATAAGGGGGTAGAGTAGACTGCTGCAGGCAGCATGGGTATTTAAGTATTTTTGCTTATTTTTTAAAATGATTTGAAAATACTTGCCAGCAATTTCTAAACAATTTTTTTATGCAAACTATTTTTACTTAATTAGCCCTTTTAGGATATGCACAGATCTCAACATGTTTTATGGCACTTTAAGGACTGAATTTGGTTCAGGGGTGGAAAAGATTAATCTAAACTTTAAGAACAATGTTGACTATATCTTTAAAAGAAATATGAATTATGCACAATGATATCCTACTTTATATACTACTTGAATAATTTAGGCATATAATATTCTAAAGCACTGTAGGGTGATCTTTGGAATCAGAAGCAATCTTCAGTATATCAACCTTTTTACAGAACATAATCTACATAATAGCTTTAAAACATTTATTTTTACAGACAAGAATTTACAGGAAAAAGGAGTACTAATAGGAAAATATATTTTAAAAGTCTATTTAATACGTATTACAGAAAACTGAAACCAGACAGGCAGTGCTGAAACAAAAATATAAATGCAATTATTAAAAATATTGTTAAATCCAATCTTTAAGCTTTTACTCAAGTGTAGAAGTGGCAGATAATAAAGATAATAATAATAATAATAATGTAGGTTTTTTTTTTTTAAAATCCATGCTATCAGCTATGGCCAACTGGCAGCCCAAAGGCCAGATGTATCCCTTTGGGCCCTCAGGAAACAGCAAGAAATAAATGGTGGCAGGGCAAGCAAAGTGGCCCTAACTCTACAGATGTTCTATGGTCGTAGAGTTTGCAACTATGTATAACACTATGTATAACACTATGTATAACACTATGTATAACACTATGTATAACACTGCAGTCCATTAAAGACACGTGAACACTCAGGAACTCACCTATGATTATTATTTAACAATGGATACCATGGGAACTATTGTTTAAAACTGCATGAATATATTATTTTGACTTTACTGTCCCTTTAAGGCTTCTACAATTGTCATTGTCAGCCCCCATGTGTACAGAAGTTGACTATATCTGCTTTATAGTGGTTTGTAATTAGATATGTGCATTCGTGCTATAAGCCGCATTCAGCTATTTTTGGAGCCAAATTTATTAATCTTGTGAAAGTGCAACACATGGAGATCTGAATTTGCACTTTCACTGCCGCCTTCTTCCACATTCGTTGGCACCCGAAGTGCACAACTGCACATATCTATTGGTAATTGATTTAATGCACTATTAAAGTACTTATATTCTGGAATTCCACCTTGTCACTGAATTTATGCAGAACACTATATATACTACTGACAGCAAATACAGCAATCTTTAAAGGGGGCATTAAACACCTCAAGATATTAATATAAAATTGTCTACTACATTAGTAGTAAAACAACTTTGCAATAAACTTTATTTATTTTGTTCTTATTTCATGGAATTTAATTATGAATATTGTGGGCTTTCCAATTAATGTTAAACATGGAAGTGCAAACACAGCTATATTCCACACAGTCATTGGTTGCACACTCTAGTAAGGCATTTATAACCATTCCTAATTGGCTCCAACAGAAAAGGTCAACTAAGATACAATATGGGAGTTCCCACTGTTTTATGCACATTAACTTTACTTTTATTTATCAATATTTAAACAACTAATATAATTTTTAAAAAATGCATGTACAATTTATTCTCAGGCTAATATTTGCTTTGAATACATCATTCAAGCAATTATTTATTTAGTGTTTAATGTCCCTTTAAAGGGACACTGAACCCAAAAAAAATATTTCATGATTCAGATAGTGCATGCAATTTTAAGCAACTTTCTAATTTACTCCTATTATCAATTTTTTTTCGTTCTCTTGCTATCTTTATATGAAAAAGAAGGCTTCCAAGCTTTTTTTCTTGGTTCAGGACTCTGGACAGCAGTTTTTGATTGGTGGATGAATTTATCCACCAATCAGCAAGGACAACCTAGGTTGTTCACCAAAAATGGGCCAGCATCTAATCTTACATTCTTGCATTTCAAATAAAGATACCAAGAGAATAAAGAACATTTGATAATAGGAATAAATTAGAAAGTTGCCTAAAATTTTATGCTCTATCTGAATCACAAAAGAAAAAATTTGGGTTCAGTGTCCCTTTAAGGCAATGTTTCCACACTAAGTTCTCAGGACCCTTAACAGGCCAGATATTCATTATATCTTAAAGTGAATGTAAAGTTTAAAGGGATAGTAAACCCAAATTTTTTCTTTTATGATTCAGATAGAACATACAATTTTAAACAACTTTGCAATTTACTTCTATTATCAAATTTGCTTCATTCTCTTGTTATCCATTGCTGAAGGAACAGCACTGCACTACTGACATGAAGCTGAGCAAATCTAGTTAGCCAATCACAAGAGACAAATGTGTGCAGGCACCAATTAGCAACAGCTCCCACTGGTGTATAATATGTGTATATTCTTTTTCAACAAGGGATACTGAGAGAATGAAGTACATTTAAAAATAGAAGTAAATTTAAAAGTATCTTAAAATTACATGTTCTATCTGAATCATGCATGTTTAATTTTGACTTTCCTATCCCTTTAATGAATTTGTGCCCGGTTTTTAAAAATACTATTAAAAACAGGAGCACTTTCATTCATGAAACTTCACATTGCAGCATTTTTTAAAAATACTTACCTTTTTCTTCAGCAAAGCCGGACTGGCGATCCCCCGCCCGCTTCTCATGCTGTACTTAGCACAGCAATCACAAAATTGGCTTCCTCCAATCCTGGCGCTCTAGGGTGCACGCCATGATTGAAGGAAGCCGGTTTCGTCATTGCTGAGGTAAGTACAGAGGAGCTGCAGGTGGGGATCGCCGGTCCAGCTTTGCTGAACAAAAAGGTAAGTATTTTAAAAAAACACTGCAATGTAAAGTTTCATGAATGAAAGTGCCCCTGTTATTAATAGTATTTTTAAAAATCGGGAGCTCATTCAGGAAACTTTACCTTTACTTTAACTAAAGCACAGGTGAAATAATTAGCTGATGGATGAGTTGATTATTTCACCTATGCTCCAATTAAAGGGATAGTCTGGTCAAAATTAAACTTTCATAATGTACATAGAACATGCAATTTTAAGCAACTTAAAACATTAATAGGAGTAAATTAGAAAGTTGCTTAAAATTGCATGCTCTATCTAAATTCTGAAAGTTTTTATTTTGATTAGACTATCCCTTTAAGAATGAATATCTGGCCTGTTAGGAGTCCTGAGGACTGGTTTTGGGAAATACTGCTTTGAGGATTACACCTCAACATCTGATATTGAAGAGTCACTACCAATTAGCATTCTCATATAGCTCCTTCTGAAAATGATATCAAGAAGTTCAAGCAGTACTATCCCTCCTTACGTGGAATCTCATGTTCTAGCAACAATTCTGAAAGGATCACCGACTTACCAACATAATACTGTAGTAACTTTTATGGACATTACCTATTATAGTTTCAATAGGTTCTTAGGAGTGTCATTAGTGATGTACATATAAGTGAAGTCACTGTTCTATGTGATTAAAAACTGTAGTGACCCACTGAGGTAATTTGTTATATAATGCAATTTCCTGTAACATAGTAACATAGTAGATAAGGTTGAAAAAAGACTGAAGTCCATCGAGTTCAACCTATACAAATCTAAAATACTTACAAAAAGCTCCAGTTAAGCTTAAATAACCCCATTAAAATGTGACCCATTTAATACTAGCAATCATATCCATGAATTTTGTTTATATACAGAAATTTATCCAGACTATTTTTAAATGTATCTATGGTATTGGCATTCACTACCTCCTTTGGTAATGAGTTCCACAATTTTATTGCTCTTACAGTGAAAAAACGTTTCCGTTGCAGGTGATTAAATCTCCTTTCCTCCAACCTTAAATTATGACCTCTTGTCAGAAACAATTTTATTGGAATAAACAGAGCTTCTGCCATCTCTGTATATGGGCCTTGAATATATTTATATAAAGTAATCATGTCACCTCTCAAGCGCCTTTTTTCTAAAGAAAACAGACCCAGTTTGGCTAGCCTCTCCTCATAGGTTAATTTCTCCAATCCCCTTATTAGCTTTGTGGCCCTTCTCTGAACTTTTTCTAGTTATGCAATATCTTTTTTAGCAATTGGTCCCCAGAACTGCACTCCAAACTCAAGGTGAGGTCTTACCAGGGCTTTATATAATGACAGAATTATGCTTTCCTCCCTTGAATCAATGCCTCTTTTAATACATGCTAGTATCTTATTAGCCTTTGAAGCCTCTGCCCTGCATTGTGCTCCCATCTTTAGCTTGTTATCTATTACTACTCCCAAATCCCTTTCCTCCTGTGTTTGGCTAAGTCTTGTCCCATTTAAAAAATACGTAGCCTGCTTATTTTTACTTCCAAAATGTAGAACCTTGCATTTTTCCGTATTAAATCTCATTTTCCATTCACTTGCCCATAGTTCTAATTTTAGCAAATCCCTTTGTAAAGAGAGTTCGTCCTGCTCTGACCTTATGACCTTACTTAACTTAGTATCATCTGCAAAAATAGAGATGTCGCTATTTAATCCTTGCTCCAAGTCATTTATAAAAATATTAAAAAGAACAGGGCCCAGTACTGATCCCTGGGGGACGCCACTGATTACCTTTGTCCAATCTGAGTATGATCCATTTACTACTACTCGTTGCTCCCTATCTTTTATCCAGTTATTTATCCATGAGCTAACATTTTCAGCTATTCCCAGTCCCTTAATTTTGTGCATTAATCTCTCATGTGGCACTGTATCAAATGCCTTTGCAAAATCTAAGTATATCACATCAACTGATTCCCCTTTATCTATATTTTTACTTACTTCCTCGTAGAATCTAATTAGATTAGTTTGACATGATCTATTTCTCCTAAAGCCATGCTGATTAGAACTCATAATCTTGTTTACACGAATATGCTCATCAATATAATCCCTTATAATCCCTTCAAATATCTTCCCCACTATTGATGTCAGACTAACTGGTCTATAGCTTCCTGGATCATCCCTGCTTCCCTTTTTGAAGAGTGGCACCACATCAGCTTTACGCCAATCCTGGGGTACCATGCCTGAGGATAATGAGTCTTGAAAAATTAAGAGTAAAGGTTTGTCTATAACAGTGCTAAGTTCCCTTAACACCCTTGGGTGTATTCCATCTGGGCCTGGAGTTTTATTTACCTTAATATTTTCCATTTTTTTCCTGATATCCTCTAAACAAAACCCAGTTAGTGGTATGGACTGGCATGTTCTATTCTGTTCCAAAGTATCATTCAATGGTTCCTCTCTTGTGTATACTGAAGAAAAAAACTGGTTTAGTACCTCAGCCTTCTCCCTGTCATTATTTATCATGCTATCCTCCACGCATTTTAATGTACCTATAATATCCTTCTTAGATTTTTTGCTATTTATGTACTTAAGAACCTTTTAGGGTTAGACTTAGAATCCTTGGCAATTCATTTTTCATTTTCAATTTTGGCTAATTTGATTGCTTTTTTGCATGCTTTGTTACATTCCTTATAAATATTGTATGCTGAGTCTGTACTATTTTCTTTTAATAATTTAAATGCCCTACGTTTTTTCCTAATTTCTCTTAACACATTTTTATTTAGCCATAACGGCTTTGTTTTTTTATTTTTATTTTTATAACCATATGGTATGTGTTGATATGTATATTTATTTAACACATTTTTAAATATTATCCATTTATTCTCTGTATTTTTATTAGAAAATACATTGTCCCAATTTATATTATTTAATGATTTCCTTAAATCGTTGAATTTTGCTTTCTTGAAATTAAAAGTCTTAGTTAAGCCTTTAAAACACTGCATTTGAAAATAGATTTCAAATGTGACCATGTTATGATCACTGTTACCCAAATGTTCTTTAACTTCTATGTGGGGGGTAGAAGGATGACATCATCAAAACCCACACAACATAAAAAGACTTTCAATGTTATGTTGAAGGCAGGGGTATCAAACGCTTACACATAGAAATCATAGAAGCTAATCCATATAGAACGCTTGCTGTCATGTATACAAATATCAAGCTATCGAGATAGAAAGAAATATCTCAGTTTATTCTGTAGAACATTTGAACTTTAGGATGATAGATTTTGATGCCACTACATTTAGAGGTATGCAAAAAGCAAACTGTGCAGCATAGAGTGAGAATGTCTTTGGAAGAGGATATGGAAGGAAATAAATGCATACTGATGTCAAAAAACATCTTTATGTGTCTTCAAAACAAAAAGGGAGGTCAATTGCAGCAATATTCCTTTTCATGCAGCAAATACAAACTGACAGTTAAATAGAAGGTCCCAGAGCCAGAACTTTTCTTCACTTTCTGCGATGAGATTGTTTTTAGTGAAAATTTTTCTGCAGGTCATTTTTAAATAAAATTCAATTTTAAATTAGACAGCTACACTAAGGCACAAGTTCAATTGCAGTGTTGGTTAACTGAAGAATAAAGCCATTTTTAACATTTTATAATATAGTGCAGTAGTTGAAAATTGCTTTGCAAATTAGCTGCATACAAACAAAAACATTTTTTAACATGTCTCTTGAATCTGTTTCCTTTTCTCTTGGTCTATCATAGAAATGTAATAATAAAAAAGATGCAATGCTCATACTAACGTCTTACATTCAGAATAAACAGCTTTACAGACTGGGAAAGGCTAGGGGGCGGGATTGAAAAAATCTGAGACCCAATCAACAAGCAATGTGCTGCTGCATATTTAACTGCTCACTTCAAACAGCACTTTGCTCTGGATGCGCTGTGTTAAGGAAAACTTACACAGTGCAGCCAGAGCACAGCTCAGTTTGAAGAGAACAGTCTAATGTGGAGCAGCACTACAAAGTAAAAGCGCTAACAGTTCCTGCATATTTCCTGTTCTTTCTGCAGAAATGCTGCATTTTCTGTGATAACATCTCAGATCACTGTATGTTCTGCCTTGGGGTAGAAGGTTATATCAAATAAAAATAAAAAAAGATAGTACTTAAAATATTGGAGAGAGCACTTATGTGTAATACATTTTCAGGTTACAGGTACAAATCCGGTTTTCCGAAATACAGGTTTTTTTGTTCTAAAATGCAAATGCTAGTCTATATTTATTTAAAACAACAAGTATTACTGTACTATCTTTCTGATAGTATTATAGATACAAAATTATATAAAACTACCCCTTAGGTTGCTGGTTTAAGCTGTATTCTGACATGTAAATGCTGTCTAAATTACCCAAGATAATATTGTGTACACTTGGTCCCATCCCCTCTCCAAGCTGTCACAATGGACTGACTCTCCCACTCACAAAGATGGTCACACCGTTGATCTGATTTTCAGTTATCGATGCACTATCTCAAACTTCACAAACTCACCTTTTCCTCTTTCTGACCCCATCCTCCTCACTTGTACCATCACCTCCCTCCCTTCAACTCTCCCTCCTTCTACCCCCCACACTAAACTTCACAGAAGAATCAAGTCATTAGATAAGCAACAGCTCGCTAGCTTCTCTCGAACCTCATCTCTCTTCCATCCCCTCCTTTTCCTGTCCTGATGAATCCATCTTCCACTATAACTCCACCCTTACATCGGTCCTTGATAACCTGGCCCCACCTACCATAGCTCGGAAAACATACACTCATACTCAGCCCTGGCATACTCCTCTGACATGGTACCTATGCAGATGTTCCCGTACTGCTGAGCAACACTGGAGAAAATCTCGGAGTTCTGCTGACTTTCTTCACTATAAGTTCATCTTGAACTCTTACTATTCTGCCCTTAATCTATATAAGCAACACTTCTTCTCTACTCTTATCTCTACTCTTTCTTCAAACCCAAAATGTCTGTTCTCCACATTCAATACTCTTCTCCGCCCACCCCCACCTCAACTTTTCTCTCAGCCCAAGATTTTGCCAGCTACTTTAACAACAAAATCGACTCCATCAGAACTGAAATCAGCTCTCAACATACTACCGGTCTCCCATCCCCTCAAAATCTCACAATCATCCAAAACCCACATAGCCATAAATTTAGCTCTTTTGCCCCTGTTACAGAGGATGAAGTTTCCACCCTTATACTATCCTCTCACCTCACTACCTGTCCCCTCGACCCCATCCCCTCACGACTTCTCCCCTCCCTCTCTTCTACCCTTACCCCTATACTCACACACATCTTCAAACTCTCCCTCAGCACTGGTATAGTTCCCACATCTCTTAAAAATGCATTAGTCACACCTATCTTTAAAAAACCTCCTCTCGATCCAACCTCCCCATCCAACTACCGCCCTATTTCCCTATTACCTCTTGCCTCAAAGCTTCTTGAAAAGCTAGTATATGCACGTCTATCCCATTTCCTTACATTAAACTCCCTCCTTGATCCACTGCAATCTGGATTTCGCCACCTTCACTCAACAGAGACAGCAATTGTTAAGGTTACCAATGACCTACTTACAGCAAAATCAAAAGGCCACTTCTCTCTACTTATCCTCCTTAATCTGTCTGCAGCCATTGATACTGTCGACCACCCTCATTTGCTCTATACCCTCCAATCCTTGGTTCTCTTCTTCCTATCTGTCTAACCGTACCTTTAGTGTAGCCTTCTCTGGGGTATCCTCTGCCCCGTTACCTCTTTCTGTTGGGGTACCGCAAGGCTCTGTCCTCAGTCCCCTTCTCTTCTCATTCTACACGTCCTCACTAGGTTCCTTAATAAAGTCCCACGGGTTTCATTATCACTTGTATGCCAACGATACCCAAATCTACCTCTCTGCACCAGAATTATCTCCTTCCTTGCTAACCCGTGTCACTAACTGTCTCTCTCATATCTCATCTTGGATGTCCTCTTACTACCTCAAGCTAAATCTCTCCAAAACTGAGCTCCTTATTTTTCCCCCTTCTTCAAAAATCTCCACCCCTCATGTCTCTATAACTGTTGACAACTCCATCATTACCCCAACCTCACATGCCCGATGTCTTGGGGTCAACACTTGACTCAGATCTTTCTTTCACTCCTCACAATCAGTCCTTGGCTAAAGCCTGCCGCTTCCACCTTAAAAACTTTGCTAAAATTAGATATTTCCTTACACAAGACACAACAAAGATTTGAATCCACTCTCTCATCCTTTCCCGCCTCGACTACTGCAACTCTATCCTCTCTGGTCTCCCTAGTTGCCGCCTAGCTCCTTTAAAATCCATAATGAATGCCTCTGCCAGGCTCATCTTCCTTGCACGTTGCGCTTCATCTGCCGCACCTCTCTGCCAATCTCTTCACTGGCTTCCTCTTGCCTCCAGGATTAAACACAAAATTCTCACTCTGACACACAAAGCCCTCAACAGCATTGCCCCCCCTTACATCTCAGACCTTGTCTCCATAACACTCTCCCTCCCGTCCCCATCGCTCCGCTCATGATCTCCTACTCTCCTCCTCTCTTGTTACCTCCTCACATTCCCGTCTACAAGATTTCTCAAAACTGGTTCCCATCTTATGGAACTCTCTGCCTCGCTCCACAAGAATCTCCCCTAGTTTTAAAAGCTTCAAGTGCTCCCTGAAGACTCTACTATTCAGGGACGCTTATAACCTACACTAACCTTCCTATCTCCATTGCTATCCCTTAAAACCTCATAGCATGTAAGCCTATGAGCCCAGCTGTTTGTAGTTCACCTTCATAAGAGTCGACTACAACAGTGCAACTCTCGGCAGGACCCTTCACCCTTTTGATCCCTGTAATCGTTTTTATATACCACCCATGTTCATAGCGCTGCGGAACCTGTTGGCACTCTACAAATACCTGATAATAATAATAATAATAATCCCCTCTCCACGCTGTCCAATTTTACTGATGCAAATATACAAATATTCCAAAATCCAAACATTTTCCAAGCAGTTTGGATAAAGGATTTTGTACTTGTAGTTATTACTACTCAGTGTTCTCCCCAGGGCCTTTTTAGCGGGCGCACCACCATGGTGATTTTACTGACCACCCGGCTAAAATTTAAACAAATATAAAGCTAACATTAGTTAACATTACATGTTTTCAATGTTTGTTGCTCAAATTCTCATTTAATCAATTATGCTAAATGATGCCATTAATCTGTGCATTGGATAGCTTAAAAGGGAAAGTAAAGTCAGAAATAGACATTCATGATTTAGACAGAGCATACAATTTTAAACAACTTTCCAATTTACTTCTATTATTTAAGTAGCTCCCTTCTCTTGTTATCCTTTGTTGAAAGGATTATCTAGGTATGCTCAGGAGCAGCAAAGAACCTAGGTTCTAGCTGCTGATTGGTGACTACATATATATATATACCAATTGTCATTGGCTCACCCATGTGCTCAGTTAGAAACCAGTAGTGCTGCTCCTTCAACAAATGATACCAAGAGAATGAAGAAAATGTGATAATAGAAGTAGACTAAAAAGTTGTTTATAATGGTATGTTTTACCTAAATCATGAAAGAAAATGTTTGGTTTTCATTTCCATTTAAGTAAAATTAATAAAAGTCAAAAAATGTTATAATATTGCACATAATTTCACTGCCCCCACCTGCGGCCTTTTCTGTGGAGAACACTGCAACTAACGTAACATAGTAGATGAGGTTGAAAAAAGACCAAAGTCCATAGAGTTCAACCTATACAAATCAAATATACTTACAAAAAAGCTCCAGTTATTAATTAATCCCACTAAAAGGTGACCCATTTAATATAAGCAACCATATCCATGAATTCTGTTTCTAGCCAGAAATGTATTCAACCCATTTTTAAATGTATCTAAGGTATTGGCATTCACTACCTGCTTTGATAATGAGTTCCACAATGTATTGCTCTTACAGTGAAAAAAAACATTTCCGTTGCAGATTAAATCTCCTTTCCTCCAGCCTTAATATTGTGACCTCCTGTCACAATTGGAATAAACAGAGCTTCTGCCATCTCTGTATAAGGACCTTGAATTTATTTATAAAGTAATCATGTCACCTCTCAAGCGCCTTTTTTCTAAAGAAAACAGACCCAGTTTAGCTAACCTCTCTTCATAGCTTAAATTCTCTATTCCCCGTTTTAGCTTTGTGGCCCTTCCTTCTCTGTTTGTAGCCCTTTCCTTCTCTGTTTGGCAAAGTCTTGTCCCATTTAAATAATACTTTGCCTGCTTATTTTAACTTCCAAAATGTTGAACCTTGCATTTTCCCGTATTAAATTCCTTTCTCCATTTACCTGCCCATACTTCTAATTTTTGCAGATCCCCTTTGTACAAAAAGTTTATCCTGCTCTGACTTCATGACCTTACAAAACATATGCACTATCTGAAGCATTGCTCATGAGTTATACTTGCATATGAAGCAGATTTGTTTTCACTTACTTGTATTTTTAAACTTTACGTGGTTCCTCATATTAGGTTAGAAACCTCTCAAAGAAAGTAATACCCCATTTTTTTAAAAAAAACAAAGATAGGGAGGGTTTGTCAAATTTCCTCTATCCCTTAGTAAGTTTTTTTTTTTTTTACTCCCATGCTTTAAAAAAAATATAGCTACAACTTTCAGCTAAAGGAAGGTTAAAAAATGCATATGGAAATAAACAGAAATGTTAAATTAAAAAAAAAAAAAAAAAAGATGTTTAATCCTAATTTGTCTCAATTTTCATAGACTTTTCAAAATAATGTTTTGCAGAATTTTGAAGCTTATGGAACTTCCCAAAAACATATTCATAATGTTTTTAGAAATGCATAGCAAAGGTAAACTTTATTCAATTACAATATATCAATGCACTCTTTCATGAATGAATAAGCTAATCGCCAACTTCCTTTTATAAAAAAATTATTATTTGTCTTTTATTTTTATCTATATTTTTCCCTACCGTTCTGACGATAACTCCTCCCAACCTCTATTTCCTGATGTGATGTGCGGTAATCTCAGAAGCGCGTTCACGATGAGCAGTGTCAATGCGCAAGCGCGAATCTGAGTATCTACCGGAGCAGCAGCAAAGCCGTTGCTATAGTTACTGCTGATTTACTTAGCCTACTTCCGTGTCATGCGTATCGTTCAGTCACATGGACTGCTACGCAAGCTCATTTGCACTGAAAGTGCACAGCTACTGACTTCCTGTCCCGAAACGGGAACGCGCGTGTACTATCAGCTAAATAATTAGACAGTAGCGCATTCGCATATCCTCAAGTAGGCGGATGACGTAAGGTCACGGCCACCCCACCAGCCAGATTTTCAAGTGGCTGTTAAAAAAATGTGACCCAGACTTAAAAAAATAAAAAAAAAAATACGGGTTGATTTTACAGAGCGGCAAAAAGGTAATTAAAAGTGCGATTACTGGATTTAGAATCAATATTTAACAAAATGATGAATTAAAGTCCTATTGATTTTTAACACAGAATTGGATTTTGGATCAGCATCAAGGTAACTTTACTTTCACTTTAAGCACAGTATTGCAAATAATACACATACAAAATAAACTTAAAGGAACAGTCTAGATCCAATACATATTATTTAATAATTATTGTTACATACCAGACCAGCATCTTGCAACGGACTTTTAAATAATTATTCTTTGTTAGCAGTAGAAAATGGCTGGCAAGCTTCACCCACAGTTTTCTTCTTGTACAGCTTCTTGTATGACAGTTTAGCAGTGCCCATTTAATATTTTTCAATTAGCTATTTCAAATTGCACATGCACAAATTAACATGTGCAAGTAGGAAAAGTTATTTAACCCTTTCCCACTGTTAGGATGTTCCATGCCAACCTAACGGCGCTGGCCTTTAGCGCCGTTAAGACGGCATGGAACGTCCTAGCTGTTTGGCTGTACTGAAGCCATATTGGCTTGGTAAATGGGATTGCGGGCTGGAGGTCGTGTCTAGTTTCATAGCCACTCCCACCGACCCAATCCCATCATTAAAATCACGCGATTGCATGAACGAATGTGTGATTTCAATTTGTTTGTAGACAAATTAGTCCTGATAGGAAAGGGTTGAGTTAATTGTGATTGGAGTAATTTAACATACCAAAATATACACACAATAGGAGGGCGGAGCTTGGCAGTCATTTTCCGCTCCTAACAAATTATGAATATTTAAATGTTTAATTTACTTCTTACAACAGTGCTTTCCAAACTGTGTGTCGGGACACACTAGTGTGTCGGCAGCAGTGTGTTGGTGTGTCCCTGCTTCAGCACAAATTTTTTTTAATTAAAAAAAAAAAAAAACATTTTGGTTTCTGACTTTCCGCCTGCCTGTTACGCATATCACATGGTTGACACGTGATTGATACCTAAGGGGTCACAGATCATCTTAACCTATTGGCGCAGCTCAGTGGGAACTGAAACTATTCCCGTTGGCGGCTTTGGCGGCACATTGGCTCCTGACTGCACGTGTAGTCTCCTTAATTGACTCGTTACTGCATGTGTAGTCAGTGAGTGGGACAGCAGTGTGTTTGCAGCGCGGGCAGTAGTCAATCGGACTCACCGAGCTCTGAGGGAGGCAGCTTAAACGCCGAGCTGGTCAGAAGTCAGTGGGGTTTTTTTCTGCAGCTAGCCCCCAGTAGTGCATTGCTGCTCCTGCTCTTGATATATGGATAGAAAGGGGAAGATTAAAAATGCTTAATGATGAAATGCGAGTGTCTTTATCTAATATTCCACCAAATATTCAGAAATTGTGTTCATCCCATCAACCTCATACATCCCATTAAAATAGTAAGTAGCTATTGGTGTTATTAAACTTTTTTTTAATTCTTGCACATACATACTGTTACTTGTAAATACACTTTGTTATTATATCATTTATGTATGTGTCCGTATCTCTTAAAACAAGTTAGTTTAACCTCCTGTTTGCCAGTACAACTGAATTACTGTGTCGCGAAATGATGTAGGTCTAAAAAGTGTGTCGCCAACATGAAAAGTTTGGAAAGCTCTGTCTTACAAGCTTATAAATATGGGACCAGTTAAAGGATGCTTCTCTGGTATGTAAAAAAAAACTCATCAAAATGATCTATTGGCTCTAGACTATCCTTTTAAATCTTAATTTGTTATAAACATTTGCAGGGTTTTTTCTACCTTTAGACCAGTTCTACACAAATCATCTGAAAACCTTCTTGAGGATGATTATCTTATTTCCTTTATTGTGGCCAGTTAAAGATATATATGTTGTTGACCTTGTGACCTTATCTAATTAATTGTGCTAATGTGTGCCCATAATTTAAGCTGTGTTTAACCTCTGTAAAGGGGTTAAACACATTGTGAAAGTACTGTTTCTAGATCTGTAGCACATTGCATCTTCTAAACAGAAAGCAGTGAGTCCATAGGTGCTGTGTATGTCTGGCTTAGGATATTCAACGTGTTGTGGCTTCCAAACAGGGTTTAGTATGTGTTTAATCACTGAGGAGGGTGTATTAAACACATAGTTAAGGTTGGGGGCAACCACCTGATCTAAAAAACATGCTGTAACAAATTAGAGATTTTTTTTCACTGGCATATACATTATACATTTCGGGTACTCTAGGCTCTTTGGGGGTCAGTAGAAAAAGTACTTTTTTTCAGAGGAAAACAGGAAAAACAAGCAAAAATAATGAATGTTCAATGCAAAGATTTTTTTTTTCTATGCTCAAATAATTTAATGGAAAATGTTATTTTTGTTTACTGTCCCTCCTACCCAGCAACCTTATACTCCATTAATAACCATAAGCATCTCAAGAAAAAATAACATCGTTTATGTTTCTCTACTGATTAAATTGCTATTTATATTTGATAACGGATAATAAATCTTTAAGATTAAGTTTTCTATACATAATAATAAAGTTCGAAATGTATGTGTGTGTGTGTATATATATATATATATATATATATATATATATATATATATATATATATATATATATATATATATATATATATACACATACACACGCTAAAATAAGAAATGACATATGGTAATCCTAAAATAAGTGTGTTTGTATAAACACTAACTCTGTGGAGACTTACATTTCACTTATTTCTAAACACTGCAGAATATTCCATATGTGATACGCATTACAATATAAAGTGTTAGACAGAAATCATGTGTCAACAGCGCAGCAGTTTTTATATTGTATATATAATAAAGTGAGTCCCTCTTACCAGGACAGTCTACTGAACACTTTTAATTACAGCACACGCCGGTGTTCTGTCTCTCATCCTCTGCAAAGCCTTATCAAAACATACTTCTGGCATCTGTTCTTCCGGGTTATTCTCAGTGGATTACCAGGGGAAAACCATATTATGCCATTAACAAATATGGCTCCCAACGTTAATATTACGACAATTACCTTCTAAAAGCCCTCAAGCAACATGGTAGATATTTTGTCAGGAAGTCACAAAACATCTGACAACAAGTAATGCGTATGCGTCTAGTGTTTGTTAGAAAACTGATATGGTCATGTAACTGAAGTTATTCGAGACGTTTTGAGCGCTCCCAAGACTTAAACTTGGTTCAGACTAAATGCCCATCAAGATGCCTTTAAAGCATGAAAAGTAAAAACATTATTGAACTAGAATGTAATTGTAATGTTGAATCGTTAAAATAGACGTTAATATACTGTATCTGGTCTTCGGTTCTAGCTCTAAAAAAAAAAAATGTTTAAATAAGCAAAAGAATTCCAGAGTGAAATAGATCAATTACTTTCACCTAAACATTGTTTCGATTGTGATTAAATATATCTCGTTTATGAGCGTGATCAAACTCTATATAGAAATACTATTATATAATGTGAGTGTAAAGTAGAGCCTTAAAGTCATAAAATAAACATATCCACGAATTATGGAATATAGACTAATTGTAAAATTGCCACTAAGTAATTATCAGTCATGACATTTGTAAGCATTTTATTGAATGTAAATCATAGATGTACTAAAAGAAACACATACTTTAACAATGTATAAATCCATGCTTAATTGTAATCTCTACCTGAATTATGAAAGAAAACTTTTGTGTTTTGTGTCCCTTTAGTGCTATTTCTGTTCTCAATTGTTACATTTGTGGCTCTTTAAACTGAGTTGAACTGAACTTTTACCCAGGCTTTAAAATGAAAATGTTCAGATGAACTATAGTGTACAGCATATAATCAAGCTTACAAATATCCTTGAAAATGTATGATCTGTCCTTTAGAAAATCAGACATTGAAAAAGTAAATACATTTTCTGATCAAAAACTTGCTGACAAGGAAAAAAAATCTTGCATAATTATTTTTATTATCATTTATTTGAATAGTGCCGCAAAATTCTGTAACGCTGGGTACAGAGATAGGGGTATACAATGACAAGGATTTGTGATAAATTATATAAAAACGCAATGAACTAAACAAATCTAGTACAGGAGAAAGAGCACTGTGCTCAGAAGAGCTTACAGTATACAGGTTGAGGGTGCAGAGATATAAGGTTTGGGGTAGCTTGTCACATGTATTGTAGTAGTAGCAGCAGTAAGCAATTTTCACTCTAATTTTTAGAGCATTGTGCGCAAAAGAAAAATTGCCTGTGCAATTTTTGGGCGTTACCAAAATGTGTGTGCACTTGAGTGTATTCAAACTTACAAATGTTGTAAAAGTAATAACACACATACAGAAACTCGCACATAAATATTCACACACTCACCCTCACTTTCACACTCAGGGGTCAAGTCCAGCGGTAACACATGGGAACGGAGTTCCTGCACTATTTTTACAGGAGGGACTATGTTCCCCCTGCACAGAGAAAAGAAACACTTCAGTAAACACTGCTGCTGTTTGTGAGAGGAGCTGGAGCACAGTCTGGTTAGTTGGATAGTGAGAACCTCTAGTAATGGGCAGTAAAACTTCCTACAATACACTAAATACACGCCTGCCAGTGGTCCTACTGTGTGATCACCCTGCACTGTGTGGAGCACATTGTTCTTACACATCTGTGTGGCTTGCTCTGGGTTTTTTAGCTCCCCATCAGCAGAAATAGGACTATTACACCTTAAGTGGATGAAGCTCTGTGAGTCGTCTCAGGCCCAAAGGCAACCGTTCCATCCTTTATTGGTTTTAATTTGCTTTCATTAACCAAAGAGTATAGATTATATACATATAAATACAGTGTGTGTGTATAAAACAATATTAATTGTGAGGGGGTGGAAGTCTTGGTGAGTTCCCACACTTTTTTGTAAAACTTGACCCCTGCTAACACTCATTCTCCTTCACACACACACTCCCTCACATTCTCAAACACACAAACTTTCCCTCTCACACACACTCTCCCTCACATTTTCACACACACACACACACTCCCTCACAATCTCTCACACACACATTCCTTCACACCCTCAAACACACTCACATACCCTCCCTCACAACACTCTCCCTCATACTTTCATATGCACACTCTCTGCTTACACACACACACACACAAACACTCCTTTACACACAGACATTCTCCCTCATACTGTCACTTACACACTCTCTCTGCTCACACACAAACACACTCTCTCACACACAGACACTCCCTCACACACACCCTTGCACACAGACACACACTCCTCCTTACACACAAACACTCTCTGTCACACACACAGACACTTTCCCTCACACTCACAAACATTTTTCCGCCAGACACACACTCTTCCTTACATTCTCAAACACACTCTACCTCACACACACACACATTCCCACACACACTCTCCCTCACAATTTCTCTTCCACACTTTCCCTCTCACAAATACATTACCTCAAATTCTCAGACACATACACACACATATCCTCCCTCACACACACACACAATCTCCCTCAAACTCTCTCACATACACAGTCTCTCTCCTCACAGACACTTTGTCACACTATCAAACACACACTCCCACAGACACAAACACAGTCACGCACACAGACACTCTCCCTTACTCTGTCAAACAGACATTCTCCCTCACACAGACACTCTCCCTCACACAGAAACTCTCCATCACACAGACATTCTCCCTCAAACAGACACTCTCTCTCACACCCAGCAAGCATTTAATTTATATTTACTGCAGAATCTAAAGGGGTTGGGTCTTGTGCAAAAAACAAAAAGGAAAAACATAATTTATGTAAGAATTTACCTGATAAATTAATTTCTTTCATATTTGTAAGAGTCCATGAGCTAGTGACGTATGGGATATACAATCCTACCAGGAGGGGCAAAGTTTCCCAAACCTCAAAATGCCTTTAAATACACCCCTCACCACACCCACAATTCAGTTTAACGAATAGCCAAGAAGTGGGGTGATAAAGAAAGGAGCAAAAGCATAAACAAAGGAATTGGAATAATTGTGCTTTATACAAAAAAATCATAACCACCATAAAAAGGGTGGGCCTCATGGACTCTTGCCAATATGAAATAAATTAATTTATCTGGTAAATTCTTACATAAATTATGTTTTCTTTCATGTAATTGGCAAGAGTCCATGGGGGGGTAGTTATCAAGCCGTCTACTTTTCTGCCTTCGCCGGCCCAATACGCCCGCCTAAGCTCACCTACCTTCGCCGCCGCGGACCTTGAATACGTTCGCCTAAGTTATCAAATAAAGCTGTCAAAAAGCTGCGGGGCGATGAGCAGCGGACTGTGAGAGTTATCACTCATCCGATCTCACTGCTCTTTGGCTTTTTCCCAGCTTTATTGCTAGCCTGTCACTAAGCACTCACACTAAACTACACTGTTCTATCCCTATACCGGCGCCCCCGGAGCCTCCCGCAACTCAATAAAGTTACTAACCCCTAAACCGCCGCTCCTAGACCCTGCCGCAACTCTTATAAATGTATTAACCCCTAAACCGCCGCTCCTAGACCCTGCCGCAACTCTTATAAATGTATTAACCCCTAAACCGCCGCTCCCGGACACCGCTGCCACCTACAGTATACCTAGTAACCCCTATCCTGCCCCCCCTATACCGTCGCCCTCTATAATAAAATTATTAACCCCTATCCTGCTGATCCCACACCTCACCGCAACTAAATAAATAGTTTAACCCCTAAACCGCCGCTCCCTGAACCCGCCGCAACCTATATTAAACCTATTAAAACCTATCCTGCCCCCCCTACACCGTCGTCACCTATAATAAATTTATTAACCCCTATCCTGCCCCCCACTACACCGCCGCCACTGTAATAAAATTATTAACCCCTAAACCTAAGTCTAACCCTAACCCTAACGCCCCCCTAACCTAAATATTAATTAAATAAATCTAAATAATATTTCTATTATTAACTAAATTAATCCTATTTAAAACTAAATACTTACCTTTAAAATAAACCCTAATATAGCTACAATATAAATAATAATTATATTGTAGCTATCTTAGGATTTATTTTTATTTTACAGGCAAATTTCAATTTATTTTAACTAGGTACAATAGCTATTAAATAGTTATTAACTATTTAATAGCTTACCTAGCTAAAATAAACTGAAATTTACCTGTAAAATAAATCCTAACCTAAGTTATAATTACACCTAACACTACACTATACTTTAATAAATTATTCCTATTTAAACTAAATACTTACCTGTAAAATAAACCCTAATATAGCTACAATATAAATAATAATTATATTGTAGCTATCTTAGGATTTATATTTATTTTACAGGTAACTTTGTATTTATTTTAGCTAGTTAGAATAGTTATTAAATAGTTATTAACTATTGAATAACTACCTAGCTAAAAGAAATACAAAATTACCTGTAAAATAAATCCTAACGAGCTAGCCAGCTAATGAAGTAGCAGCACTTGTGGAGAGCTCTGTGTTATATACTCCATTAAACTGATAAAAAGTGCTTTTTGAGACCTAATAAAGCCTTAAAAGGATAAGGAGCAACATCCCCAAGCAGAGGATTATCAATACAAGGAGCCTTTTTTAAGATTGGGAAAAACTGAACTCAATCCGGTTTTGAGAACCAGAACAAAACCAGGAAACCCCCCGGCTTCGGCCTGCACCGGATCGAAAGGCCTCACAAAAAGTTCTTTAAAGATCACCAAACTAGGGGGGCGGAGCGACGAGCTGAACCGGCAGGACGCATCTTGGAGGAGCTCCTGATCTACAGACAACATATATGAGCCTTTTCAGGTTCCTAAGGGATATTTATGATTCTTTGGTGCTTATGACTTTGAAAGATTGGCGTGGAGTACGAGCCTATCTGAGTTGGATCCTTAGCCTATGCTGTTTGGCCAAACTAAGCGACCCTGTCTGACAGGCCGCTGTGTTTTAAGCTGCCGCACATTTCCCCCCCCCAGGTAACTGGGTTACGAGTAGTCCTACTTGACTACACACTCTGTTTAAAGATGGATATCGATACACGGGAAACAGAAGACACTATCTTTGAAATGTTTAATGAACATTATGCTGGACTGCGTTACTTAATTGTGCAGTCTTTTACAAGCTGCTTGACCCCACGTGATTCTCAAGATGGCCACCGTGAACTAAAGGCTTTCAACGAAAGAACTGTGGAGTCTCCCATAGTACTGGTCTCAGAGGAGGCTACCCCATTCTGCACTAACGATATTGGTGGGCATTGTTCTGAGAGCGAAGATACAGAAGAAAGCGGTGCCTCTCCCCAGTACAAGGGGGAGGCAGCTCAGATGCCCCAGCGGTGGGATGTGCCTAACGTAGAAAATACCTGCAGGGATTTTGCGATGCTGCGGAGGCCCCCGCAGCTTGATGTTGGCTACTCAGACTCACAGAGACCCGCGCTTCCCATGGCAGGAGCTGTGCCTATCCTTGGCTCTCGTGGGAGGCGGCCTGTTGGTGCGCGCATTCTAACTCTCCATAACAGCACCGATGACCCGTCTCAGCTTTGCTGGCTCACATTGGAAGAGCCGGGCTCAGATTTGGGACGTCTAATTTTCTTTGAGATATCATTTGGAAGGGGATTACCGAAAGCCAAGCCCCTCGGCCTCCCGCAGCCCCATCTGCTCAGTAAGATGCCGGTAAGACTTTTCGCTCCACTAAGCAGAGCGGGCATAGGTTAGAGAGCTGAGCTTTTCCCTTCTTAAAGCGGCCCACAAAATCTTACAACTGCCCGCTAAGCTCTTTAAGTGTACTTGTCACCAAACACTATATTTCCATATGATGCCGGGAGGAAGAGTAATATCCCGGCTTGCCCTGTTCTAGACTATCTTTTGGAGCACCCTACATATTACCTAATGGCTCTGGAAGCAACCCCCGCAAGCCTAGTAGATCGAGTTCAACAGGGCTTATCAACAACCTGACTCTTAGTGGCACCTCTATCTCTGTTGATGATGGCCAGAAATCCCGATATTAGAGGTCCTACTTTGTGACTGTAATGTACAGTTGTTTGCTTGCTTCTCCTAAGTTGTCAACCAGCTTTTCCTGAGACTACATAAAATATAATTACTGTTGCTGGAGATAGCGGGACTCTTGTTCAGCCTTAACAGGCTTATATCTACTTCTCCTAATTTCTATATTTTCCTAACAACTCTCAGAAGGGGCTGAGCATACACGTATACATGTTAGTGTATCCCTGAGCTTAGACGGACTGTATGTTACATTATCTGTTATGTGGGGGAGTGGGACTATTAGATGAGCCCAATAGTTAAGTCTCGACCAACTTGCCTCAGGTTTAAGATTCTTTGGGGCTGTCCTTATAGAATCGGAATGAGTGCAGGCCAATTTTCATATCACCCATCACTGTGTATCTAACTATAAATTTCATCTTCTGATAACCAATTAGGGACAACGTACTCCTCTCTTATATTGTCTTAGCACGGTTCCCCTTAAACTGTACCCATTTAGATAGTTCCCATTAATTAATCATCCCCCTATTTGAACTTGAATAGTTATGCAAATGTATGGGTGATAGGCTCATTCTAGATATTTGCTCCCAGGGCAGTTCACAACCCTATCTGCTAGGGTATACATATGTGACATATATAGTCTCATTGAAAGTACCAATTATGGTACAGAAGTGTGGCTCCATACTTAACATTTATTCTAGGGCTATGTCTCCTCTACAGGTTACATAATGGGTTATACTTATGGTCTTATTTTATTGTTGTACTCCCATGGACTTATATATCAGCAGGTGGTTTGGTATTTAAGTGTGCCTTTATCCCTCTGTTTCCATTTCACTGCTGTTAATTATGTTATATTGAAAGCCCAAAAGGGCCAATGTTACCACATTAATGGTCCATGAGCGACCACCTATAACATCAGTTTTCCTCCTTTATATTTTATGAACTTATTGGGGGGCCAAGAGTGTCCCCTTGTGGCATTGGAGGAACTCACATTTGTTAGAATATTGCAGTATACATGTACTTTTGTTTCCTTTGTCTATGCATGTATCGTGTATACTTATACAATCGTACTGTTATGTTTATTGAATTTTCAATAAAGCTTTTGAAAACTAAAAAAAAAAAAAAAAAAAAAAAAAAAAAAAAGATCACCAAACTACCTAAGGTCAGTGTAACAGATGTGGTCAAGCACTAGTAGGGCTAATTGACATCATAGCTAAGAGAAAGGGGCACTTTATAAAGCAGAGAAAGGGCCCTGGGCCTATCCACATTTTCGGACGAAGCTGGGTGGGGGAGAGACATTCAAGACCCTGCATCATAACTATTTAATAACTGGAGAGGTGTCCCAAGGTGGGCCTTCCATTACAGGAAGATCTGCTCAATTGAAAAAGAGAAAAAGCCCATTGTGATTTAGCCATTTTAAAGACACTTTTTCTCTTCTTTTTTTTTTTTTTTTTTTTTTTTTTCTTCATTACCACTTTTCTCTCTTTTTGCATTTTTTATGGAGTGGAAAATGTGGGGTTGGCACATTATATATTGAGGGGGCCAGAGAGGTTTAGTGCAGCAAGAGCCATTAATAACAGCACAGCATCCTAATTACAAGTGTGGAGAAAGACTTTTGAACTAGGTGCATTTCCATGCTGCAGCACAATAATATCACAGCTACCATCCCCCACTCAGGCTTTCATTTAAAGAGTATTTGCAACTTTGCTCCCCAACTTTATCAGGCAGACACATTTAGAGACTATAAGGAGAGATACTGAATTAATCAGTCCTGGAGAGTTGAGGCGGTCAGAAACTGCTTTGTTTGGCTACTACTGATTAACAGTTTTGGAGAAATATCTACAGCAGACACTAGCACTCTCTCCCCACCCCTTTCCTGCCAGTCCCAGTACTGGTGGGTCATATCCAAGATTCCCTCTCCGTGATGGCCCTGTGAGGACAGCTTCCCTGGGGAGTTGAGTGCTTTATTTTTGCAACTGCTCATATTTTGGACTAAAGTGAAGCATAATTACCATCCTACATGACGATCATCTAACAGATGGTCCACAGATAGGGTAATACAGTACTCACAGGGGCTATTTCCACTCGCTGATCACTCATCCTCTAGCCTAAAGGCCTTTGGGCAACAAGGAATACAGGAGAGGTATATTTAGCCGGCCCTGACACACAATACCCTATTCAGACCCTCTCCATCAGTCCAGATAATTCGCCCACTATTGCAAGTTTTTGCAGAGGAAGACATGATGTGGGACTAAATGGTTAATGGATGAACCTTTCGGACATGACTGAGTAGATAATAATATAGGTGGATATCTAAAAAAGATTTCGGGCTGTGAGGCTGCTATATTGGCAACAAAGTGGTATTGTTCTATGCAACAGAAGCTACAAAACCACTAAGCAGGTTCTATACAGAATACATTTCAGTTTTTCTGTTTGTTTCTCTCTTCTCTCTATTAATACATCATTCCTAACAGTGCCCTCAATATGAAAAGCCGTACGCAGTCAGTCAAAGAGTGTTTATCAAAATCACAACAGAAAAAGAAACTAGCTATGTTAGATTCCTCTCAACAGATGGAACCAGTTGAAGATATAGCGGATTCCTCTCTGTCTCCGCCCAAGTCAAATACCTCAAACGAGGCCCTTTTAAAGCAAATAAAACAAATGTTTCATGAGGAAATGAGATCAGCCTTATCAGAACTAAAGCAAGATATCACAGACATAGGTGAAAGAACTTCGGCTATAGAAGATAAAGTTGATGAAATAGTAGAAGAAATCCCGGAACTACAGGCCACAGTAAGCTCCCAACAAGCTCAAATACAGAAATTGGAAGATCATCTGGAGGATCTGGAAAACAGATCGCGCAGATCCAACATCCGCATACGCAATTTACCAGAAAAATATAACAATCTCTCTGATACTGTAACTCAGATCTTCCAACAGTTATTGCCGGATGAGGAGACATCATTTCTCCTTCTGGACAGAGTACATCGGGCTCTAACCAAGCCTCCAACTCCGGGAGCTCACAGGGATGTTATAACAAAACTCCATTATTATCACATCAAAGATAGAATCATGCAAGTTGTCCGAGGAGTTCAAGAAATCACCTATGAAGGCCACAAAATACAAATTTTTGCTGATTTATCGCCTATTACTTTGAGGAAAAGGAGAGAATTCAAACCAATAGTAGCAGCCCTAGCCAATGCCCAAATCAAATATAGATGGGGATTTCCTTTTCGATTGTCCTTCACAGTAGACAAAACATCTTTTTCCTGTGCCACAGTTGAGGAAGGATAGTCGATTTTGAACAAACTTCACATCGGTAGAGGAACGCCCCCTCCAGCACAATCGCCCAAACCTCAGCAAAAAGCTCTGACACGTACCTGGACACCAGTTCTCAAAAATGGGAAAACTCCAAGGAGAAATCATGATTCGGAAAGCCCAACCTGAGTCGAAGAGACAACTTATAAGTATTCTTTCATGTCCCCAAACGGGGGAGTCAGAGACCTCATTGGATTTTTCTTATGGGGGTTAACTCAAGAATCTTGTCACAATTGATGAGATCTGACTCAGAACTCCTGTGTGTCATTGTTTAAATAGTTAGTAAGGATTAGTCAGAAAGAGATCCACCTTTCATTCATTCATTCACTCATGCATTTGGGTCATTCCAATGATTCAAATGTTGGACATTTCTGAGACATGTATCTAATGTGCTGATATTATATGTCCGAAGTTCATATTGTTTTTCATGTTCTTTATTATTTTTCATGATGTTTTGTTCTTTAACTTTACAGGATTCCTATTGCTAGTTATGACCAATACTGGTTCATTGTTGTTTGTTTTCTTGTTGTTTGAACTAATTGACAAATGTTTTTCCACCTCGACTACTTGTGCACTACAAGCAGGTAAACCTATGCCTTCACGTACATTGCAAAAAGTGGCTGATAGATCTGTATTTGCCGGGGGAGGGAGACCCAGCCGTACTGCAGTTGGTGAGTCTTTCAACATGTGTAATAAGAACATCTTTCACATGACTAAGAAATGTCTATAAATATAGTCTCTCAGAATGTTAGAGGGTTACACTCAAATGTTAAGAGACGTAAGGCTCTAGACACATATAAATCCCTGAAGGCCCACATAATCTTATTACAGGAAACCCATTTTACAAAAGTGAAAACCCCGAAGTATTGGGATAGAGGTTTCCCCACCCAATTCCATGCCACATGCCAATCTAAAAAATGCGGAGTGTCCATCTTAATCCACTCAGATCTAAATTTCAAAGAGGATGAGGTAATAATAGATAAGGGCAGATTTATTATTGTTAAGGGCAAAAAAAATGACTCACATGTAATTCTTGGCAACATATATGCTCCCAATGAGTCTCAAGCCCTTTTTATGTCTAAGATAGGTAAATTGCTTACTACTTGGAAGAAATCAAGGCTAATCATAGGGGGAGATTTTAATTTGGTACTTAATTCAGATTAGATAAATCATCGATCCCACACAAACCTTTTTCCCAAAACTCTAAAAAACTCATGTATGACTTTCTATTAGATCATAATTTGGTGGACAGCTGGAGATACATCAACCCGAAAACCAGAGATTACTCATTTTACTCTAGTGTACACAATGTGTATTCTAGAATTGATTATATTCTACTTAGCCAGATCATGACTCCTTTGATAATGGCTTCGGATATTTTGCCTGCAACATGGTCAGACCATAATATAGTGTTGACAAGAATATCTGGCTTGATTGACCCTTACAGGGGCAGAAGCTGGACAATAAATCCAACTTTATTTAGAGACAAAGTTTTCACACAAAGTTTTCAGACAGAAATAGCACACTTTTTAGAGACAAACCATGACTCAGTGACTAATCCTATGCATATATGGGGGGCACTAAAGGCCTTTGCGAGAGGCATCTTGATAAAAGAATCCAATAAGCAGAATAGGGGTTATGTAGCACAGATTGAGCACTTAAAACAAGGTATACAGAATCTGCAATCCCAACATCATTTAACACATGATGACAGGACACTCAGATTGTTGAAAGACAGAAAATAGTCACTAGATAAGTTGCTGACAAGCGAGGCAACCAGATCCTTGAAACTTGTGGATGCTCAATATTTTATACAAGCTAATAAACCGGACAAGATGTTGGCTTTTAAATTAAAAGAAATATCTAGGATAACTTCTGTCCCACAAATTCAAACATCGAATGGACAGGTTTCTAATCACCCGCAGATCATTGCGAATACTTTTGCCCAATATTATCAAAAACTATACACTATACCTACACAAGGTAACCCACTTGATTTAGCCTTAGATACCAATAATTTTTTGCAGGCCTGTAAACTACCTAAAATTGAGGAGGGAGACTTAGATAAGTTGAACGCGCGAATAACTACTCAAGAAGTGAAACAAGCAATCCGTAGTCTAAAGATTGGAAAGGCACCTGGTCCTGATGGATACTCGGGAATTTTTTATAAAACACTTATGCAAGATATTAGCCCCATCTTAGTTACAATATTTAACCATATGCTAGAAGGTGGAGAGATCCCTAAGGAACTTCTAGAGGCTCGTATATCAGTGTTGCCTAAACCTGGAAAATGCAAGCAACGTTGTAAAAATTACAGACCTATCTCGTTAATTAACTTAGACATTAAATTGTTTACCAAAATCCTGGCAGTCAGGCTAAATGATATTCTCCCAAAACTTGTCCATTAGGACCAGGTGGGATTTATTTGCAACAGGGAGGCTCCAGATAACATTCGGAAGGTAATAGATCTCATAGATTACTCATCCAAGCAGGCTGTGCCTTCTCTGTTTCTTTCCCTGGATGCAGAGAAGGCATTTGACCGTGTAAGATGGGGCTATTTGGACTCAGTATTAAAACATATGGGCTTTACGGGAAATTTTTGTGCGGCTATTTCTACAATATATTCTAACCCTTCTGCCTTTATTAAAATAGCTGGGTATAAGTCTTCATCTATAACAATTCTTAATGGAACCAGGCAGGGCTGCCCTTTATCACCACTACTATTTGCACTATGCATCGAACCATTAGCAGCCAGCATCAGGCAAAACGTAGATATTACAGACATTAAAATACAAGACCAGGAACATAAGATCAGCCTGTTTGCAGATGATGTTATTCTGTCTGTCACTAAACCTATGATCTCTCTCCCCCTAATATACTCGACTATTGGCAAATTTGCCAATATCTCGGGTTACAAGATTAATAATGATAAGTGTGAGGCTATTAGTGTACATCTTCCAGAACACACTAAAAAACTTTTAACACTGAATTTTGACTTTACTTGGTCTGACAGGGGTATGAAATACCTGGGCATTAACATTCCAAGCAATCTGGATCATCTATATAAACTAAACTACATACCTTTGTTCACGCACATTAAAAATTTACTATCCAGATGGAACAAGCTTAATATCTCCCTATATGGCAGATTGACTTCGGTCAAGATGACAGTTCTGCCTAAAATTCTATATCTTTTTCGGTCATTACCTATAAATGTACCCACCTCAACACTACAGAAAATACAAAAAGACATAATAGCTTTTATATGGAAATACCAAAGATCTAGAGTAAACAAACAAACCCTTAGTAGACATAAGGTGGGAGGAGGGATGGGGCTGCCGGATTTAACATCCTATTATTACGCGGCTAGAATGGCACAATCCACCCTGTGGCATAATCATTTAGATAAAATCCAATGGGTACAGATAGAATCAGACATGATGAAGACATACCCTATTTATAAACTCTTGTGGTCTAAAAAAAAAGATAGACCCACTAATTGGAGATCCTTTATCACCATAGCACATACATTGATAATGTGGGACACCTTGACAACCAAATACCCCTTGCTTCAGAGGGGATCGAAAGCGACCCCGCTGGTAACGTTATCCACTAGTTATGACCAAGATACACAGGAGAAATGGGCAAACAAGGGACTATATCGAATTGCAGATGCTCTTGAGGGGACTAAGGTTATAACTTTCCATTAGTATGCTGAACTCAAAAGGTCGGGGGTTGCCAGTTGGTTTCACTACCTTCAGTTGAGAGCCAGGGTAGCTGAAGTTTTAGGTAACGATAAGATGTCTGCTAGTTCTTATGTAGAGAGGTTGTGCCTGGCCACCAGTAGGATTAGAGGAGCAATCTCCGACCTTTATATTCAATTCAATACACCTCCTAAGTTAAATAAATTACCATTCATGATAAAATGGGAGTCTGAATTAAATTTCACCTGGTCAGCAGAAAAGTGGTGTGACACTCTTAGGTCTGGCACTTCTTTTTCGATATGTGCCCATTTAAAAGAAAATTTCATAAAAGTGGCATTCCGATGGTACTTTCACCCCTCCAGAATACATAAGATTCAGGCTAACACAAATTGTTTACGAGGTTGCAATGAAAGAGGGACATACTCCCATATGTGGTGGCATTGTTGTCATGTAATTAATATATGGTCCCAAACGTCATCTCTTCTGAGTGAAATTTTGGAAAGACAAATTAATTTATCCCCTACTCAGGCACTGCTACATGAACCCCTACCAGGTCTGAATTCAAGAGTTAATAAATTAATAGCACTTATCTGTACGATAACTAAACTAAACATAGCTAGATACTGGAAGACATCGGTGCCATCATTTTTGTTAATCAAGAATAAGATTGATTTCTACTATCAGATGAGTAGTGCTTCTGCAGACATACTAGACAATAAGGAGCAATTTTTGAGGATATGGGAACCCTGGATAATGTACTCCGAAGCTAGAAATAGACAGCAAAGATTCAGAACACCTGACTAAAACCAAAAGAGTTATGAAGTGGGTGCCCCCCTCTCTCTCCCGCTCCTGCCCAGCTTGTCTGGGTGGGTCACATCCCATTACCCTTCCCCTCCCTTTGGGATGTATCCAGTCTCCCCAGGGGCAGGGGGGGGTGATAGATAGAGCACCATGGGTCTTCTTACTGGCTGGGTCCCCTCCTCCACAGGGTTTTGAGAGGTTATTACTGATAATAATATATTATGCTTAATTTGTGCTTTTGTATATGAGGTATGTGTAACCATGTTCAATGACTTAAAATTTAGCAGAGATGGAATTCTTTGTCAAATGTAAATTATACACTGTAAAACTCAATAAAAACTTTTGTTCATTAAAAATAAATCCTAACGTAAGTTACAATTAAACCTAATACTACACTATCATTAAATTAATTAAATAAACTACCTACAAATAACTACAATTAAATACAATTACATAAACTAACTAAAGTACAAAAAATAAAAAAAGCTAAGTTACAAAAAATAAAAAAATAAGTTACAAACATTTGAAAAATATTACAACAATTTTAAGCTACTTACACCTAATCTAAGCCTCCTAATAAAATAACAAACCCCCCCAAAATAAAAAAAATGCCCTACCCTATTCTAAATTAAATAAAGTTCAAAGCTCTTTTACCTTACCAGCCCTTAAAAGGGCCATTTGTGGGGGCATGCCCCAAAAAGTTCAGCTCTTTTGCCTGTAAAAGAAAAATACAACCCCCCCCAACATTAAAACCCACCACCCACATACCCCTAATCTAACCCAAACCCCCCTTACAAAAACCTAACACTAATCCCCTGAAGATCATCCTACCTTGAGTCGTCTTCACTCAGCCGAGCAGCGATGGAACCGAAGTGGACATCCGGAGCGGAAGAAGTTAATCCTCCAAGCGGCGCTGAAGAAATGTTCCATCCGATGAAGTCATCATCCAGGCGGCGCTGAAGAAGTCTTCGATCCGGGCGATGTAATCTTCCAAGAGGCGCTGAAGAGGTCTTCTATCCGGGCGATGTCATCTTCCAAGCCGGGTCTTGAATCTTCCTCCCGCCGACGCGGAACATCCTTCTTCACCGACGGAATACGACGAATGAAGGCTCCTTTAAGGGACGTCATCCAAGATGGCGTCCCCTCAATTCCGATTGGCTGATAGGATTCTATCAGCCAATCGGAATTAAGGTAGGAAAAATCTGATTGGCTGATGGAATCAGCCAATCAGATTGAGCTCGCATTCTATAGTCCGTCGGTGAAGAAGGATGTTCCGCGTAGGCGGGAGGAAGATTCAAGACCCGGCTTGGAAGATGACATCGCCCGGATAGAAGACCTCTTCAGCGCCTCTTGGAAGATGACATCGCCCGGATCGAAGACTTCTTCAGCGCCGCCTGGATGATGACTTCATCGGATGGAAGATTTCTTCAGCGCCGCTTGGAGGATTAACTTCTTCCGCTCCGGATGTCCACTTCGGTTCCATCGCTGCTCGGCTGAGTGAAGACGACTCAAGGTAGGATGATCTTCAGGGGATTAGTGTTAGGTTTTTGTAAGGGGGGTTTGGGTTAGATTAGGGGTATGTGGGTGGTGGGTTTTAATGTTGGGGGGGTTGTATTTTTCTTTTACAGGCAAAAGAGCTGAACTTTTTGGGGCATGCCCCCACAAATGGCCCTTTTAAGGGCTGGTAAGGTAAAAGAGCTTTGAACTTTATTTAATTTAGAATAGGGTAGGGCATTTTTTTATTTTGGGGGGGGGTTTGTTATTTTATTAGGGGGCTTAGATTAGGTGTAAGTAGCTTAAAATTGTTGTAATATTTTTAAAATGTTTGTAACTTATTTTTTTATTTTTTGTAACTTAGCTTTTTTTATTTTTTGTACTTTAGTTAGTTTATTTAATTGTAGTTATTTTTAGGCAGTTTATTTAATTAATTTAATGATAGTGTAGTATTAGGTTTAATTGTAACTTAGGTTAGGATTTATTTTACAGGTAATTTTGTATTTCTTTTAGCTAGGTAGTTATTCTAACTAGCTAAAATAAATACAAAGTTACCTGTAAAATAAATATAAATCCTAAGATAGCTACAATATAATTATTATTTATATTGTAGCTATATTAGGGTTTATTTTACAGGTAAGTATTTAGTTTTAAATAGGAATAATTTATTAAAGTATAGTGTAGTGTTAGGTGTAATTGTAACTTAGGTTAGGATTTATTTTACAGGTAAATTTCAGTTGATTTTAGCTAGGTAACTATTAAATAGTTAATAACTATTTAATAGCTATTGTACCTAGTTAAAATAAATTGAAAGTTGCCTGTAAAATAAAAATAAATCCTAAGATAGCTACAATATAATTATTATTTATATTGTAGCTATATTAGGGTTTATTTTAAAGGTAAGTATTTAGTTTTAAATAGGATTAATTTAGTTAATAATAGAAATATTATTTAGATTTATTTAATTAATATTTAAGTTAGGGGGGCGTTAGGGTTAGTGTTAGACTTAGGTTTAGGGGTTAATAGTTTTATTACAGTGGCGGCGGCGTAGTGGGGGGCAGGATAGGGGTTAATAAATTTATTATAGGTGGCGACGGTGTAGGGGGGGCAGATTAGGGGTTAATAAGTTTAATATAGGTTGCGGCGGGTTCAGGGAGCAGCGGTTTAGGGGTTAATACATTTATTATAGTTGCGGTGGGCTCCGGGAGCGGCGGTTTAGGGGTTAATATGTATAGAGTAGCTTGCGGTGGGCTCCGGGAGCGGCGGTTTAGGGGGTAATAACTTTATTTAGTTGCGGCGGTGTAGGGGGGACAGATTAGGGGTGTTTAGACTCGGGGTACATGTTAGGGTGTTAGGTGCAGACAGCTCCCATAGAAATCAATGGGATGTCTGTCAGCAGCGAACTTGTACTTTCGCTATGGTCAGACTCCCATTGATTCCTATGGGATCCGCCGCCTCCAGGGGTGGCGGTTTGAAAACCAGGTACGCTGGGCCGTAAAAGTGCCGAGCGTACCTGCTAGTCATTTGATAACTAGCAAAAGTAGTGAGATTGTGCCGCACTTGTGTGCGGAACATCTGGAGTGATGTAAGAATCGATCTGTGTCGGACTGAGTCCGGTGGATCGAAGTTTACGTCACAAAATTCTACTTTTGCCGGTCTCGAGCCTTTGATAACTAAGGCAAATCAGCCTCGCCACAAATACGCTGCAGAATTCCAGCGTATTTGAGGTTGACGGCTTGATAACTACCCCCCCATGAGCTAGTGACGTATGGGACAGCAATACCCAAGATGTGGAACTCCACGCAAGAGTCACTAGAGAGGGAGGGATAAAAAATAAAGACAGCCAATTCCGCTGAAAAAATTAATCCATAACTCAAAATCATAAGTTTTAATCGTATAAAGGAAAAGAAAAAAACTGAAATTATAAGCAGAAGAATCAAACTGAGACAGCTGCCTGAAGAACTTTTCTACCAAAAACTGCTTCTGAAGATGAAAAAACATCAAAATGGTAGAACTTAGTAAATGTATGCAAAGAAGACCAAGTTGCTGCTTTGCAAATCTGATCAACTGAAGCTTCATTCTTAAAAGCCCAGGAAGTGGAAACTGACCTAGTAGAATGAGCTGTAATCCTCTGAGGCGGGGATTTACCTGACTCCAAATAAGCATGATGAATCAAAAGCTTTAACCAAGATGCCAAAGAAATGGCAGAAGCCTTCTGACCTTTCCTAGAACTAGAAAAGATAACAAATAGACTAGAAGTCTTCCTGAAATCTTTAGTAGCTTCAACATAATATTTCAAAGCTCTCACCACATCCAAAGAATGTAAAGATCTTTCCAAAGAATTATTAGGATGTGGACACAAAGAAGGGACAACAATTTCCCTACTAATGGTAATGGTACTTTAGGTAAGAATTTAAATGAAGTCCGCAATACTGCCTTATCCTGATAAAAAATCAGAAAAGGAGACTCACAAGAAAGAGCAGATAATTCAGAAACTCTTCTAGCAGAAGAGATGGCCAAAAGAAACAACACTTTCCAAGAAAGCAATTTAATGTCCAAAGAATGCATAGGCTCAAACGGAGGAGCCTGTAAAGCCTTCAAAACCAAATTAAGACTCCAAGGAGGAGAGATTGATTTAATGACAGGCTTGATACAAACCAAAGCCTGTACAAAACAATGAATATCAGGGAGTTTAGCAATTTTTCTGTGGAATAAAACAGAAAGAGCAGAGATTTGTCCTTTCAAGGAACTCGCAGACAAACCCTTATCCAAACCATCCTGATGAAACTGTAAAATTCTAGGAATTCTAAAAGAATGCCAAAAGAATTTATGAGAAGAACACCATGAAATGTAAGTCTTCCAAACTCGATAATAAATCTTTCTAGAAACAGATTTATGAGCCTGCAACATAGTATTAATCACTGAGTCAGAGAAACCTCTATGACTAAGCACTAAGTGTTCAATTTCTATACCTTCAAATTTAATGACTTGAGATCCTGATGGAAAAAACGGACCTTGAGATAGAAGGTCTGGCCTTAGTGGAAGTGGCCAGGGTTGGCAACTGGACATCCGAACAAGATCCGCATACCAAAACCTGTGAGCCCATGCTGGAGCTACCAGCAGTACAAATGATTGCTCCATGATGATCTTGGAAATCACTCTTGGAAGAAGAACTAGAGGAGGAAAAATATAGGCAGGTTGATAAATCCAAGGAAGTGTCAATGCATCCACTGCTTCCGCCTGAGGATCCCTGGACAGGTACCTGGGAAGTTTCTTGTTTAGATGAGATGACATCAGATCTATTTCTGGAAGCCCCCACATCTGAACAATTTGAAAAAACACATATGGGTGAAGAGACCACTCTCCCGGATGTAAAGCTTGACGACTGAAATAATCTGCTTCCCAATTGTCTATACCTGGGATATGGACCGCAGAAATTAGACAGGAGCTGGATTCTGCCCACACAAGTATCCGGGATACTTCTTTCATAGCTTGAGGACTGTGAGTCCCACCCTGATGATTGACATATGCCACAGTTGTGACATTGTCTGTCTGAAAACAAATAAACGGCTCTCTCTTCAATAGAGGCCAAAACTGAAGAGCTCTGAGAATCGCACGGAGTTCCAAAATATTGATTGGTAATCTCGCCTCTTGAGATTTCCAAACCCCCTGTGCTGTCAGAGATCCCCAGACAGCTCCCCAACCTGAAAGACTCACATCTATTGTGATCACAGTCCAGGTTGGATGAACAAAAGAGGCCCCTTGAACTATATGATGGTGATCTAACCACCAAGTCAGAGATAGTCGAACATTGGGATCTAAGGATATTAATTGTGATATCCTTTTATAATCCCTGCACCATTGGTTCAGCATAGAAAGCTGAAGAGGTCTCATGTGAAAACGATGCTGCAGTCATGAGACCTAAAACCTCCATGCACATAGCTACTCAAGGGAATGATTGAGACTGAAGGTTCCGAGAGGCTGCAACCAATTTTAGACGTCTCTTGTCTGTTAGAGACAAAGTCATTGACACTGAATCTATTTGGAAACCTAAAAAGGTTACCCTTGTCTGAGGAATCAAATAACTTTTTGGTAAATTGATCCTCCAACCATATCTTTGAAGAAACAACACTAGTTGATTTGTGTGAGATTCTGCAGAACGTAAAGACTGAGCAAGTACCAAGATATCGTTCAAATAAGGAAACACCCAATACCCCGCTCTCTGATTACAGAGAGTAGGGCACCGAGAACCTTTGAAAAGATCCTTGGAGCTGTCGCTAGGCCAAAAGGAAGAGCAACAAATTGGTAATGCTTGTCTAGAAAAGAGAATCTCAGGAACTGATAGTGATCTGGATGAATCGGAATATGAAGATATGCATCCTGTAAGTCTATTGTGGACATATAATGACCTTGCTGAACAAAAGGCCGAATAGTCCTTATAGTCACCATCTTGAATGTTGGTACTCTTACATAACGATTCAAGACTTTTAGATCCAGAACTGGTCTGAATGAATTTTCTTTCTTTGAAACAATGAACAGATTTGAATAAAACCCCAGACCCTGTTCCTGAAAAGTGGCACGATTACCCCAGATAATTCTAGGTCTGAAACACGCTTCAGGAAAGCCTGCGCTTTCTCTAGGTTCACTGGAATGCATGAGAGAAAGAAACTTCTCACAGGCGGTCTTACTCTGAAACCTATTATGTAATCCTGAGAGACAATGTTCTGAATCCAATGATTTTGGACTGAATTTATCCAAACATCCTTGAAAAATTTTAATCTGCCCCCTACCAGCTGAGCTGGAATGAGGGCTGCACCTTCATGCGGACTTGGGGGCTGGTTTAGATCTCTTAAATGGCTTGGATTTATTCCAGATTGAGGAAGGCTTCCAATTGGAGACAGATTCCTTAGGGGAAGGACTAGGTTTCTGTTCCTTATTCTGTCGAAAGGAACAAAAACGGTTAGAAGCTTTAAATTTACCCTTAGATTTTTTATCCTGAGGCAAAAAAGCTCCTTTCCCCCCAGTAACAGTTGAAATTATAGAATCCAACTGAGAACCAAATAATTTATTACCTTGGAAAGAAAGAGATAGCAATGTCGATTTAGAAGTCATATCAGCATTCCAAGATTTAAGCCATAAAGCTCTGCTAGCCAAAATAGCTAAAGAAATATATCTAACATCAATTCTGATGATATAAAAAATGGCATCACAAATGCAATTATTAGCATGTTGAATTAATTTAACAATGCTATACACATTATGATCTTATACTTGTTGCGCTAAAGTTTCCAACCAAAAAGTTGAAGCAGCTGCAACATCAGTCAAAGAAATAGCAGGCCTAAGAAGATGGCCTTAACATAAATAAGCTTTCCTTAGATAAGATTCAAGCTTCCTATCTAAAGGATCCTTAAAATAAGTACTATCTTCTGTAGAAATAGTTGTACGTTTAGCAAGAGTAGAGATGGCCCCATCAACTTTGGGGATCTTTTCCCAAAACTCCAATCTATCAGTAGGCAAAGGATACAATTTTTTAAACCTTGAAGAAGGAGTAAAATAAGTATCCAGTCTATTCCATTCCTTAGAAATCATATCTGAAATACCATCAGGAACTGGAAAAACCTCTGGAATAACTACATGAGGTTTATAAACCAAATTTAAACGTTTACTAATTTTAGTATCAAGAGGACTAGTCTCCTCCATATCTAATGCAATCAACACTTCTTTTAATAAAGAACGAATATGCTCTATTTTAAATAAATAAGAGGATTTGTCAGTTTCAATATCTGAGGCAGGATCCTCTGAATCAGACAGATCCTCATCAGAGATAAATAAATCAGTATGTTGTCAGTCATTAAAAAATTCATCAACTCTATGAGAAGTTTTAAAAGACCTTTTACGTTTATTAGAAGGCGGAATGGCAGACAAAGCCTTCTGAATGGAATCAGAAATAAATTCTCTTAAATGTACAGGAATATCCTGAGCATTAGATGTTTATGGACCAGCAACATGTAATGAACTACTACTGATGGAAACATTCTCTGCATATAAAAGTTTATCATGACAACTATTACAAACCACAGCTGGAGGAACAGTTACCACAAGTTTACAACAAATGCACTTAGCTTTGGTAGAACCGATATCAGGCAGCAGGATTCCAGTAGTAGATTCTGAGACAGGATCAGATTGAGACATCTTGCAGTATGTAAAAGAAAAAACAACATATAAAGCAAAATTATCAATTTCCTTATATGACAGTTTCAGGAATGGGAAAAAATGCAAACAGAATAAGCCTCTGACATAGAAAAAAGACCAGAGGCAAAAGGAATGAGGTCTTAAATAATGAAAAAATGTTTAGCGCCAAGTATGACGCACCAAAAAATGAAAAACATTTTTGGCACAAAAACGTCCGGAACGAAACTCAAGCTTAATAAATGACGCAACCTCGTGAAAAGACTCGGCACCAACTAAGACGCCGGAAATTACGAATTTGGGTCAACTAACCTATTTTTTTGCGCCAAAAAAGTCTCGCGCCAAGAATTACGCAATAAATTATAGCATTTTGCGCTCTCGCGAGCCTAATACAGCCCGCAATTTAGCAAGAGTCAATTTGAAAACCTCAGGTAAGAATTTTTTATTTTTTTTTAAATATTTTTCCCAGATATGAAACTGACAGTCTGCAAAAAGGAAATATACGGATAAACCTGAATCATGGCAAATATAAGTACAAACATATATATAGAATTTTATATATAAAGTGCCAAACCATAGCTGAGAGTGTCTTAAGTAAATAATTAAGTAAATAATTAAGTAAAACATACTTACCAAAAGACACCCATCCACATATAGCAGATAGCCAAACCAGTACTGAAACGAGAATCTGTAGAGGTAATGGTATATAAGAGTATATCGTCGATCTGAAAAGGGAGGTAGAAGATGAATCTCTACGACCGATAACAGAAAACCTATGAAATAGATCCCCGTTAGGAAGACCATTGTATTCAATAGGTGATACTCCCTTCACATCCCTCTGACATTCACTGTACTCTGAGAGGAACCGGGCTTCAACATGCTGAGAAGCGCATATCAACATAGAAATCTAGCACAAACTTACTTCACCACCTCCATAGGAGGCAAAGTTTGTAAAAACTGAATTGTGGGTGTGGTGAGGGGTGTATTTATAGGCATTTTGAGGTTTCGGAAACTTTGCCCCTCCTGGTAGGATTGTATATCCCATATGTCACTAGCTCATGGACTCTTTCCAATTACATGAAAACTAAATTAATTTAGTAAGCAAGCCTAATATTCAATACAGCAGCACACAACAAAATCTAAATCCTTAAAGGGATAGTAAAGTCCAAATTAAACTTTTATGATTCAGATAGGGCATGTAATTGTAAACAACTTTCTAGTTTACTTTTATTATCAAATTTGCTATGTTCTCTTATTATTCTTAGTTGCAAGCTAAACCTAGGTAGGCTCATATGCTAAGTTTGAAGCCCTTAAAGGCCGTCTCTTATCTGAATGCATTTGACAATTTTTCACATCTAGAGGGCATTAGTTTATGTGTTTCATATAGATAACATTGTGCTCAAGCACGTGAAGTTAGCACAAATTGCCTAAAATGCAAGTCTGTCAAAAGGTATGTCAAAAGCTTAGATACAAGGTAATTACAGAGGTAAAAAGTATATTTCTATAACATTTTTGGTTATGCAAAACTGGGTAATGGTAAATAAAGGGATTATCTATCTTTTTAAACAATACATTTTGTTGTTGTTTACTATCCCTTTAAGGTTAATATTTTCATACAAACTGGCAAAGATAAAAATTAAATTGATGTTCAGACTTACTCTCAGTAAAACAAGAAGTATTGGGGGGGCGGAGCTAACCGTCAATTAAAGAGGACGCAAAAAAGAAGAGCTTAGACAAATCAGACTAATATTCTAATATTATCTACCTAATATCAGTTTTAAAGAAGAGTGAGACTAATCTACCTACTCTCCTGAACAAGCGGGGAGATTGATAAAAGTATTTAGATCACCTTCCCTGAACAAAATTAGAAGGGTCATATTGAAGCTGGAAGACTGCAGCAGCACTTGTACAATCAAAGGAGCCCAGCATAGACCCGTAATCGCTAATACTGATCTGGAGGGTTGGGGCTCCGCTCCGGTGATCAGTACCACAGAGCAGACCTTTGAAATGACCCAGAAGCAAGAAGTCATAAAGATCGCCCCAGACAGAAGAGAGGTGAGTGGCACAACTTATCACTATCTACAGCCGGTGATCCCGGGACTGCTCAAGAGTTTTGAAAAGACATAAAAGTCGGCTGACTTAATGCCTGTGCCGGAGGGTCGGGACTCCGCTGCAGAACGGCTGCCTTTCATATCGCTAGGATTCTAAGGGCACACAAAGCGTCTGCTGGACACAGAGAAGGCCTATGAATCGGACTACCTTGAGGCACTATCTTGGTTTGGAGGTAAGCACAATTACTCCACTTTTAGAGACAGACTGTACCCAAGTCCATTACAAAAGCCTACCACAATAAGGCTCATAAAACTAAAAAGACAAGAATCCTAAATTGAGTCACAAGCAGATAATGCAAATTTGGCGCGAATGACCATTTTTTAATTTTTTTTCTTCTATTTAAGTTGCATAGTTCAGATACGCTGAACGGGGTGGGTTTGCTTTCCCTGAAGCACTGGCTTTGCCCAAACCATACCACAAAGCACTGGGCCACACCGTGACCTAAGCTGTTACCAAAAATAGCAAAAGAAGAGCTGATAGTGCAATTTATAAATTGGGTGCAAATCGCCATTTTCAACCTGATTATATTTATAATAATACATTGTGTGAGATAGTGACTCCCTCTGCACCTCATAAACCACTCTAAGCAATATAAATTTGAATTGTGCATAGGTAGTGCTGACTCCCCATCCTTTCCCACTGGTAGATGCCAGTGGGTTATATTCTTTCATCCTTTTACCCACTTGGTCAAAAGAAGACAAATCCCCAGGGAATAGCACAGTACTTTGTATATGTCTTATTGGATGTGTCACCTATTGCAGGAATACTATTAATAGAGAACTCATAGATCTGCCTATACTAAGAAAGACATTAAACCTAATACTGCAGTAGGGAGTACACCTCATATACTCCTGTGTGTTCATCTTATCAAAAAGCCAAGGACAATAACTTTACCTAGATAATTACAAAGGAGATGTGTGATGTAAAAGGAAAAATATTGCTGCAAGTACACATTTCTAGTTGAATAAACTGGTTAACAAAATATAATGTACTGAAACCCTTTGGATGAGGGGGTGAGAAGGGTTCCCTCTGGATACACAAATCTAATGGAACTTTGACTACTCAACTTAATAGAGGCTTGTTTCAGGGAAAATACTTAGAATAAATAATATAATCTGTTCTGGATATAACTCTACATATTCTAAATAAATAATATGGTGCACTCAAGCAAGAGAAAGCAAAAACACTTGGAGGGCCCTAAACGTACAGTGGCAGACCATTTTAATAGTAAGATCCAATATGACAAAGAATATTTGGATGATGACTCCAGAGACTCCCATTCAGCATTAAAAGACATAGCTGATGCTGAACTACACATTAATGCAATGGGACCACAATTAGACACCACTATCCTAGATTCCATCAATGCATTATCGTCAAAGATGGATGCTCATTATTCCTCTCTTAGACAAGAAATAAAAGCTTCTGTGACGGAACTTAAAGGGACAGTGAACCTAAAAATTTTCTATTGTGATTCAGATAGAGCATGCAATTTTAAGCAACTTTCTAATTTACTCCTATTATCAATTTTTCTTCATTCTCTTGGTATCTTTATTTGAAAAGCAAGAATCTAAGTTTAGATGCCGGCCCATTTTTGTTGAACAACTTGGGCTGTTCTTGCTGATTGGTGGATTAATTTAAACGACCAATAAACAAGTGCTGTCAAGAGTTCGGAACCAAAAAATAGCTTAGATGACTTCTTTTTCAAATAAAGATAGCAAGAGAATGAAGAAAAAATGATAATAGGAGTAAATTAGTAAGTTGATTAAAATTGCATTGTCAGGGTATAAGAATATCATCAAATAATATACATATGTATAACATGTCTGTGTAAACCAAATAATTTATTTTTGTTTATGAGACCCAAAAGGGGTACTGTATGTAAACCAGCCCCCTCTCTCACTCATAAAATAAATTACTTGCATAACTCTTCCAGAGGATGTTTGGCTGTATAAACAAAACCCCTTTGTTCCCATTTCATCAAAATAAATTGCTTTCAAAAGTTATCTTGGAGGAAGTACAGAATTTTATAGCTTAAGATAGGATAGGACCATTGAGTCACTTCAAAACATCCCTTACCCCATACAGTGAATAGAGACGTAAATGTCTAAAACTGTTGATTTAAGGCTTAATGAGATGCTCACAATTTCAAGGAAATGGAAATTAGCATGATGGAGCCTCGAAAGTACATGCCCATATATGGGTTTCTCGCCAAAGTGAGGAGCCGATCTGTCTAGGAAAAGGTTTGAAAACACAAACATTTTCAGGGATTGTAATTTCTAACAACCACAAGTTAAATGACCCCCTATTGAGTTTCACATGTACAGAAAACAGACAAATTGGCATTTAAAGTCTCTGTATGGCATAAATAAGAATAAATAAATCTTGCAAATAAATAAATAAATAATATCTTCATGTAGTCAAGGTAATCAAATGAATATATATATACATATATATATATATATATATATATATATATATTCAGACAACATATTATATATGAATATAGAAAATTGGGAGATTGTCTAATTTTCTAATATTACATGAGTATTTGCTAAGCTTGAAGGGTGACTATTATAGTCGGTCTAAAATGTTTAACTGTGTCAGAATAATAACCTCTGTATCTCTTTATTTTTCAGACATATCATTTCAGATCTGCATGGTCCGGTATTACAGTCAAAAGACTTAATTGTTAACAAATATACATTTTTCCCTAGCAACCATATATCCCAGGATGTCCAATCAGAAGGGACAAGGTTTTGAAGGGCCGCCCCTTTTTTTCTCACCTATGATTAAACAATATAAGCTGGAATGCAGGATGGGACTGGGGCTGATTTTTGCTAAACTGACTGATAACTGGTTGTGTGGGAGACAGTCAAGACTCTAAAGCAAATTTTGGCTATACCTTCCTTATCTATTGCAAAGACACTTATTTTTATATGAGGTGGGACAAGTTTTGAAGCTGAATATTTTTTTGGTAAAGTATATATATATATAAAGATTGCTAAAGATATAGGTAAACATTTAAGATAAGCATTCCTTGTTGCTGTAGTAAATACATTTAAAGAGCATATTTAAATTTTTGCTTACATTCATAGTCCTGTGTAGTTTTAAGCTTTCCTTTTTATATGCAAAACATTTAAAACAAACATCCATTGTTACTGTAGCAGACTTAAAGAAATAAATTGTATTTTAACCTTGTATTCATAGTCTGTGTAGTTTAAACTAACTGTTCACATATAGAATATAATCTCTGGTATTTTAATTGTCCTATAGTTTTAACTTAGCACTGTTAAAATTGTATTGCTGAATGTTAGTAGCTGATATCTTAAGTCTCATTGTTCTGTTTTAAATGCAACTCTGATTTGTAAGGCTATTGTGAATAAGGCTAGTTTTAAAGGTAAACTTTTATGAACTTTGCATAGCATATTTTAATAGTCTTAAACGTGTATAGTATTGACTCATACTCTGGTTCCTACAAATATATTTCAATGTGTTTATAGATATCTAATAAAAAGAATTCAGGAATTTATATTAATTTTATGGTTTCTAGTATATGCATATTTTATTGGGGTTCAGATTAAAGGATAATTATAAAATATATTGTGTTATAACCCTGCCATATACTGACATATTATTTGGAGACATTGCATGAGATATTATTAATATTTATCATATTGATATATTTGTAGTAAATAGAAATTATTATTAAAAAGAGAAAAAAATTTCATATTTAGAAATTAATATTTTGAAAATATTTTTTTTTTTGAAAATTGAAATATTGATTTTCATATTTCAAGATTAATATTAATATCTTGAAATATTATTAAAGATTAATTTTTGAAAAATTAATAAAAATATTAATTGTTCATATTTCAAAATTCAAAAAATATTAATTTTTCATATTTCAAAATTCATAAAAATATTTATTTTTCATATTTCAAAAATTCATAGAAATATCAATTTTTCATATTTCAAAATTCATAAAAATATTAATTTTTAATATTTCAAAAATTCATAGAAATATACATTTTTCATATTTCAAATTTAATATTATTATTATTTTTTTAAATATAATTTTTTTTCTCTCTTTTTATTGGTAAAAATTGTATTAGCGTTTTAATTTAACTAAATACTAAGCCAATAAAATAATGTCTGTTACCAGGAGTGAATCATTTAATTCTATACATAACGTTGAAGGTTGTACCCTAACAATACCCCTTACTCGAAGTCAGGTCCTTAAGAGAGACATTATAGGCCACATTAAAGAGAGGTTTAATATTGCGGGTGAATTCAATAATTACATGAATATGCTTGAAATTAAGGCTAAAAATCTTGCCATTGATGATGATAGATGGAATGAAAAAAGTGAATTATTCCAAGAATTATTAATGATTAATCAATGCAAGGTTCTCAAAAAGCGAGACAAACTAATACTAAAATCTTGGCCCCTTGTGATATGCATTATTGATGAAATGTCGCTATATCTCATAGAGAAAGAATTGCAAATACAGGAGCTAGAAAGTAGTATTCGCTCCTCACGCAGATGCGAAGAGAATTTAAAAATAGCCGAAAATAAAATTGATGAGTTTGCCAAAGACCTAACCACCTTAGATAAGCATAACTTAGATTTACTAGCAAAGATACAAGAGTTAAATAAACAGCTCGCGCAAAGCCAGAAAGAATTAAGTGATTTAAAAAGGTCATATCGCCATAAGGAAAACCCCTCTATTAACAGTGAGAATAATGCAGATAATTCTAACTCCCTTAGAGAATGCATCAGGGACGAAATGCAGAAATATATGGAAGAATGTAGACAAAGGACCCCTGTTGGGTCAGAAATAGATTTCCCAAATAGACAGTCACCTCATGATGTAAATTTAGGGAGCTGCTGTAACTCAGCTGCTGAGGGGGAGGGAAACCCTAATAGAGAGTAAGAGGGTGGAGCTAACTACCCAAATAGCCCACGTAGTACTAATATACGTAGGGGGTCTCCCCATAGTGAATATAGGTAACACTCCAACCCCAAAAATAAGGCTCCTAGAGAATTTTAAAATAAGTCTAATAAGGTATATGACTCCCATAAAATAATTACTTTCCTAAAGGATACAGTACCTATATTCTCCAACAAGGGAACAAACTCTGTAATTGATCACTTAGAGGCCTTTGAAAATGCTTTAGCCATAATGAATGTTACAAGTGAGCAATCAAAAATTAAATTTCTGCCCTGGGTATTTGAAGGTAAACATCACAAATTCTTTGCTTCACTAAAGGATATGAATATTCATTCCTGGAGTGAAACAAAACGACAGTGCAGAAAAGAATTCAGGCAACATTGCACTAAAACTGCAGTGAAAATAACTGTATATGGTTTAAAATGTAGTGCAAATCAAAGCCCAATAGAATTACTTTCTGTATTGAAAAATGCGTACAGTATGGCTGAAGATAATTCCATATTTGAATGCTCAGAATTTGTGAATCTATTTTTTGAAGCACTGCCCGCACCCATCAAAATTAATTTAGCTAGAGATTTTGATGAGAACTGCTCATTGGAATGGCTGATCAAAGAGAGTACAAAGTTATACTCTATTCAGCAGTCCGGTGAACAGGAGGTTAAAAGGGAATCAAAACCCAAAATTGTGGCAGAAACTAGGGTGTCACCTAGCCCCCTAAATTTGGAGTCTAAAAAGAAAACCTATGCGGAGGTGGCCAAAGGAAACAGGCCATTCCCACAGAGGTTTAACTCTACCCCTCCCCCAACACAGGCTGAGGCGCAGAAAGACTATATCCAAAATGGGGGACATACTCAGGTAAACAATTACTCCAAAATAGAATACCCCAAAAATAATTTGTATCCCCGCAAGGGTAGATACAATAAATGGCGAAGATATTCTCAGGGTAACCAAACACCCCAAGTAAATAATGCTCCCCAAAATACTTATGCTGAAAAAACTGAACCCCAGGGGCAACCATGCCAGGATAGAAACAGCTGCCCTTATGCTGAGGGGAACCAATGGTCCAGGAATCATTATTATGGGGCATCAAGAGATAGGCCCAGGGGTAGAGGTAACTTGTACGATCAAGTAGATCAGCTTTATACCCAGTTAAATCGGTTGAGCGAACAATTCGCTAATATAAGTCAACCTTTTACGGCTCATCAACCGAACAATACTTTTTAGGGGTACAGCCAGTGGTCAGCAGTGGGCCACAGGCACAGTCATAAATACTGCAGTATCACCTGAAAGGGAGGGGAGAGATATGCAAAATATAATGATAAATGTTAATAATAGTACTAATCATATTTTCTCCCCACAGACCGGAAACGGATGATTTAGCTGTGATGACGAGCAACCACGGCCAGAAAGCATTAACAAATTTCTTCCTTTGCAGCATTCTTTTAACCTTATTTCCACAGATGCAGTACACAAGAACCCAGTCGACCCTATTATAGAGGAGACCGGTATGGATGAAGTCTCTTCTGCATCAGGTAATGCGGCGGATTCAGGTAACACGTGGCGAAGCCCACAAGTGTGCAATCACGCCAATTTTATGTGTGAAATGGTAGAAACTGCAGGGAGATATTATGTATTAGCTGAGCTGCAAGATTCAGTCTCCAACCCTATCATGGGATTAATTGATACTGGATCTCAGGCAACTATTTTATCCCACGGGTACTACACACAGCTAAATGAGCTAACACCCCACAAACCTAAAATAAAAGAATTTGATGGTTCTCTAATAAGAGTTGGGGGTGACTCTCTAAAAGTTTACGGTACTGCATGGGTAAAATTTAAAATGGGGAACAGGGTCATAAGACACCCTGTCATTATAGGGGATCTTCCAACTGATTGTTTAATTATTGGTAGTGATCTCCTGAAGCGATTAAGCACCATAATTGATTGCATAAATAATGTAATTTGGTCACAAGCTAAAAGGCCTATTAATTACGAGAAATCTGGTATATCTCGCCCCCGACATAACTGTCACATGGTGGAAGAGAAACCAGATGCTGTGGAGATTCATTTCAGGAATAACTCTGTACCTGAAATCACTATTTTACAAATAGATGATCAGACTCCTTTAAGTGGCTCTGATGGTAATACTTTTAAAATTTCGCCTGGAAAGATAGCGAATATTTCCTTAGACGGTGATGTATTAATCATATCTCTCCACAAGGGGGATCATAAAATCCCTAAAGGGGGGGGGGGCACGCTCAATACCTCGCAGGAATTGAGAGAGTTAAAGAGGATCTATTTATCCCTATACAAGTGCATGACCTTGGTACAACAAAGTATGCCAAATTGAACTTAAAACAGGAAGCTAGCTATATAAGCGAAGGTTTATTAGTGCAGATAGCTGAACCTAAAGTGATTAAATATCTTTCTCCACAAGACCACTGTGCCCACAGCCTGGATGACAGGTTTAAACGCTATAACATCACAGCTAAGTGCTTATTATCTGTCTCTATAGGTAATAAATCAGTTAAGCACCTGCTTTTAGTTCTAAATACTCCCCATAATCAAATATACATTGGCAATGATATCTTACATAGATATGCCATACAAATAGATTTGATTAACTCTTGCCTCTGGAGCAGGTTAAAGGGGGACCCTGAAGTATTTCAGGATGAAAATGCAGCCCTGAAATCAAACCAGCAATTGCCATATGCTGTAAATATGCAGGTGTCTAATGATGTTATAATTCCTGCTGGGGCTGATAAATTTATTTTACCCTTACAGGTAAAGAGAGGTCAGAAATTAAAAACTTCTGAAACACTAATTTACCTCTCCCATAGAATACAAAATCTGGGTATCACAATGATCCACACTCCTTTGGTAAATATTGGAACTATTCCAATACATATTATTGTGCATAACATGGATATAACCTTATCCAAGGGGACTACCATAGGATATGCACTGGAATCAAGTTATTACACTTTTATTCCAGAATAATATAATTGGGCTAATACCTGAAGGATACTTAACTGAAGAACAATTAATAGAACAATCCTTTGCATCTATGCCAGAGGGTCTATTTACTATTTAGTCTATTTATCCTTTTCAGCTCAGAGGAAGGCATCTGTAAAATTTAAGAAGTCTCTCTGGTATTTGATCAGCCGATCAAACAGCAAGATTAACCCAATACCCAGAGTCATGGGGGCAATGTAAATTATAATCAAGAGGATCTCACCTCTAGATTGGAAGAAGCCTATGAAATAGGACAGCCTGAAATCTTTCCAGGATTTCAGCAAATAGTTGAAGAGCAAATATCCTTAGTTAATGGCTGTTCCAGCGATGATGAACGCTGACAGCTAAGAAAACTCCTGATGGAATACAAGGATATTTTTGCTAGGGATTCTTATGATGGTGGGACTACAAACCTGCACATTGCAAGAATCCAAAACAGATCCCAATGCACCACCTACCTGTCTTTGTTAAACAATACAGACTTCCTTTAGCCTTGTATGATTATCTTGCAGAAATCATAAGGAACCTGGAAGAAAGGGGTATCATCAGACAGGTGTACAGCTCTTATAACAATCCTATTCTAGGTGTTCTTAAGCCCAATGGACAATGGCATTTGTGTGCTGACTTAAGACAGCTAAACAAACAAGTGTACATGTCTGGCTGGCCTGTGCCATACATTGGTAACTTCACAAAGGTTTTGGAGAACAGCACACCTGTCTCTTAGTTTTCTAATATTACATGAGAATTTGCTAAGCTTGATAGGTGACTATTTTAGTCGGTCTAAAATGTTTAACTGTGTCAGAATAATAACCTCTGTATCTCTTTATTTTTCAGACATATCATTTCAGATCTGCATAGACAAGATTCATACATTCAAGATTTATTAGAAATATGGAATATATTATATTCATGTTGAGATACAGTGCAGTACTGAATATAAGACATGCTGTATTTGTATGAATATATATATCAGGATTTTAAATACTATTAACTTTGTAATAGTTAGCAATATAAATTACTTTAATGTAATATGATATTAAAAAGAATTTGATGTTTCATATTAAAATAATCAAGAAATTGGCATGATGCTACCCGGTCTGGAATTTAGGTTGTAAGTGATTGATGCAAGAAGTTATGGTCTGAAAAATGATCACTTTATAAAAATGTATTAAATTGTTTAAAAATGTTAGACATGGTTAAATGAATCTGTTTGTTTGTCTGCTGCCCCCCCCCCGATGGCCAGGGTCCGGTATTACAGTCAAAAGACTTTATTGTTAACAAAGATGCATTTTCCCTAGCAACCATATATCCCAGGTTGTCCAATCAGAAGGGACAAGGTTCCGAAGGGCCGCCCATATTTCTCACCTATGATTAAACAATAAAAGCTGGAATGCAGGATGGGACTGGGGCTGATTTTTGCTAAACTGACTGATAACTGGTTGCGTGGGAGACAGTCAAGACTCTAAGCAAATTTTGGCTATACCTTCCTTATCTATTGCAAAGACACTAACGGCTAGATTTAGAGTTTTGTCGGTAATGACCCGCGTAGCTAACGCTGGCTTTTTTCTGGCCGCACCTTTAAAATAACTCTGGTATTGAGAGTCCACAGAATGGCTGCGTTAGGCTCCAAAAAAGGAGCGTACAGCATATTTAACGCCACTGCAACTCTCGATACCAGAGTTGCTTACGGAAGCGGCCAGCTTAAAAAACGTGCTCGTGCACGATTCCCCCATAGGAAACAATGGGGCTGTTTGAGCTGAAAAAAAACCTAACACCTGCAAAAAAGCCGCGTTCAGCTCCTAACGCAGCCCCATTGTTTGCTATGGGGAAACACTTCCTACGTCTGCACCTAACACTCTAACATGTACCCCGAGTCTAAACACCCCTAACCTTACACTTATTAACCCCTATTCTGCCGCCCCCGATATCGCTGACCCCTGTATATTATTTTTAACCCCTAATCTGCCTCTCCGTAAACCGCCGCTACTTACATTATCCCTATGTACCCCTAATCTGCTGCCCCTAACACCGCCGACCCCTATATTATATTTATTAATCCCTAATCTGCCCCCCACAACGTCGCCTCCACCTGCCTACACTTATTAACCCCTAATCTGCCGAGCGGACCGCACCAATACTATAATAAAGTTATTAACCCCTAATCCACCTCACTAACCCTATAATAAATAGTATTAACCCCTAATCTGCCCTCCCTAACATCGCCGACACCTAACTTCAAACATTAACCCCTAATCTGCCGACTGGAGCTCACCGCTATTCTAATAAATGTATTAACCCCTAAAGCTAAGTCTAACCCTAACACTAACACCCCCCTAAATTAAATATAATTTTAATCTAACGAAATTAATTAACTCTTCTTAAATAAATTATTCCTATTTAAAGCTAAATACTTACCTGTAAAATAAATCCTAATATAGCTACAATATAAATTATAATTATATTATAGCTATTTTAGGATTAATATTTATTTTACAGGTAACTTTGTATTTATTTTAACCAGGTACAATAGCTATTAAATAGTTAAGAACTATTTAATAGCTAAAATAGTTAAAATAATTACAAATTTACCTGTAAAATAAATCCTAACCTAAGTTACAATTAAACCTAACACTACACTATCAATAAATACATTAAATAAAATACCTATAATTATCTACAATTAAACCTAACACTACACTATCAATAAATAAATTAAATACAATTCCTACAAATAAATACAATGAAATAAACTAACTAAAGTACAAAAAATAAAAAAGAACTAAGTTACAAAAAATAAAAAAATATTTACAAACATTAGAAAAATATTACAACAATTTTAAACTAATTACACCTACTCTAAGCCCCCTAATAAAATAACAAAGCCCCCCAAAATAAAAAAATGCCCTACCCTATTCTAAATTACTAAAGTTCAAAGCTCTTTTACCTTACCAGCCCTGAACAGGGCCCTTTGTGGGGCATGCCCCAAAAAATTCAGCTCTTTTGCCTGTAAAAAAAAACATACAATACCCCCCCCAACATTACAACCCACCACCCACATACCCCTAATCTAACCCAAACCCCCCTTAAATAAACCTAACACTAAGCCCCTGAAGATCTTCCTACCTTATCTTCACCATACCAGGTTCACCGATCGATCCAGAAGAGCTCCTCCGATGTCCTGATCCAAGCCCAAGCAGGGGGCTGAAGAGGTCCATGATCTGGCTGAAGTTATCATCCAAGCGGGAGCTGAAGAGGTCCATGATCCGGCTGAAGTCTTCATCCAAGCGGGAGCTGAAGAGGTCCATGATCCGGCTGAAGTCTTCTATCAACGGCATCTTCAATCTTCTTTCTTCGGGAGCCATCATCTTCCATCCGACGCGGAACATCCTCTTCTCCCGACGCCTACTCGCCGAATGACGGTTCCTTTAAATGACGTCATCCAAGATGGCGTCCCTTGAATTCCAATTGGCTGATAGGATTCTATCAGGAACCGTCATTCGTGAGTAGGCGTCGGGAGAAGAGGATGTTCCGCGTCGGATGGAAGATGATGGCTCCCGAAGAAAGAAGATTGAAGATGCCGTTGATAGAAGACTTCAGCCGGATCATGGACCTCTTCAGCTCCCGCTTGGATGAAGACTTCAGCCGGATCATGGACCTCTTCAGCTCCCGCTTGGATGATGACTTCAGCCGGATCATGGACCTCTTCAGCCCCCCGCTTGGGCTTGGATCAGGACATCGGAGGAGCTCTTCTGGATCGATCGGTGAACCTTGTATGGTGAAGATAAGGTAGGAAGATCTTCAGGGGCTTAGTGTTAGGTTTATTTAAGGGGGGTTTGGGTTAGATTAGGGGTATGTGGGTGGTGGGTTGTAATGTTGGGGGGTATTGTATGGTTTTTTTTACAGGCAAAAGAGCTGAATTTCTTGGGGCATGCCCCGCAAAGGGCCCTGTTCAGGGCTGGTAAGGTAAAAGAGCTTTGAACTTTAGTAATTTAGAATAGGGTAGGGCATTTTTTTTATTTTGGGGGGCTTTGTTATTTTATTAGGGGGCTTAGAGTAGGTGTAATTAGTTTAAAATTGTTGTAATATTTTTCTAATGTTTGTAAATATTTTTTTATTTTTTGTAACTTAGTTCTTTTTTATTTTTTGTACTTCAGTTAGTTTATTTCATTGTATTTATTTGTAGGAATTGTATTTAATTTATTTATTGATAGTGTAGTGTTAGGTTTAATTGTAGATAATTATAGGTATTTTATTTAATGTATTTATTGATAGTGTAGTGTTAGGTTTAATTGTAACTTAGGTTAGGATTTATTTTACAGGTAAATTTGTAATTATTTTAACTATTTTAGCTATTAAATAGTTCTTAACTATTTAATAGCTATTGTACCTGGTTAAAATAAATACAAAGTTACCTGTAAAATAAATATTAATCCTAAAATAGCTATAATATAATTATAATTTATATTGTAGCTATATTAGGATTTATTTTACAGGTAAGTATTTAGCTTTAAATAGGAATAATTTATTTAATAATAGTTAATTAATTTCGTTAGATTAAAATTATATTTAATTTAGGGGGGTGTTAGTGTTAGGGTTAGACTTAGCTTTAGGGGTTAATACATTTATTAGAATAGCGATGAGCTCCAGTCGGCAGATTAGGGGTTAATAATTGAAGTTAGGTGTTGGCGATGTTAGGGAGGGCAGATTAGGGGTTAATACTATTTATTATAGGGTTATTGAGGCGGGAGTGAGGCGGATTAGGGGTTAATAACTTTATTATAGTAGCGGTGCGTTCCGGTCGGCAGATTAGGGGTTAATAAGTGTAGGCAGGTGGAGGCGACGTTGAGGGGGGCAGATTAGGGGTTAATAAATATAATATTGGGGTCGGCGGTGTTAGGGGCAGCAGATTAGGGGTACATAAGTATAACGTAGGTGGCGGTCGGCAGATTAGGGGTTAATTATTGTAGGTAGCTGGCGGCGACGTGGGGGGCAGGTTAGGAGTTAATAAATATAATATAGGGGTCGGCGGTGTTAGGGGCAGCAGATTAGGGGTACATAAGTATAACGTAGGTGGCGGTCGGCAGATTAGGGGTTAATTATTGTAGGTAGCTGGCGGCGATGTTGTGGGGGGCAGGTTAGGGGTTAATAAATATAATTTAGGGGTCGGCGGTGTTAGGGGCAGCAGATTAGGGGTACATAAGTATAACGTAGGTGGCGGTCGGCAGATTAGGGGTTAAAAAAATTTAATCGAGTGGCGGCGATGTGGGGGGGGGGCTCGGTTTAGGGGTACATAGGTAGTTTATGGGTGTTAGTGTACTTTAGAGTACAGTAGTTAAGAGCTTTATGAACCGACGTTAGCCCAGAAAGCTCTTAACTACTGACTTTTTTCTGCGGCTGGAGTTTTATCGTTAGAATTCTAACGCTCACTTCAGCCACGACTCTAAATACCGGAGTTAGAAAGATCCCATTGAAAAGATAGGATACGCAATTGACGTAAGGGGATCTGCGGTATGGAAAAGTCGCGGCTGAAAAGTGAGCGTTAGACCCTTTTTTGAATGACTCCAAATACCGGCAGTAGCTTAAAACCAGCGTTAGGAGCCTCTAACGCTGGTTTTCACGGCTACCGCCAAACTCCAAATCTAGGCCTTATTTTTATATGAGGTGGGACAAGTTTTGAAGCTGAATATCTTTTTGGTAAAGTATATATATATATATAAAGATTGCTAAAGATATATGTAAACATTTAAGATAAGCATTCCTTGTTGCTGTAGTAAATACATTTAAAGAGCATATTTATATTTTTGCTTACATTCATAGTCCTGTGTAGTTTTAAGCTTGCCTTTTTATATGCAAAACATTTAAAACAAACATCCATTGTTACTGTATGTAGCAGACTTAAAGAAATAAATTGTATTTTAACCTTGTATTCATAGTCTGTGTAGTTTAAACTAACTGTTCGCATATAGAATATATATATATAATCTCTGATATTTCAGTTAGAGTGTATATTGTCCTATAGTTTTAACTTAGCACTGTTAAAATTGTATTGCTGAATGTTAGTAGCTGCTATCTTAAGTCTCATTGTGCTGTTTTAAATGCAACTCTGATTTGTAAGGCTATTGTGAATAAGGCTAGTTTTAAAGGTAAACTTTTATGAACTTTGCATAGCATATTTTAATAGTCTTAAACGTGTATAGTATTGACTCTTACTCTGGTTCCTACAAATATATTTCAATGTGTTTATAGATTTCAACTAATAAAAAGAATTCAGGAATTTATATTAATTTTATGGTTTCTAGTATAAGTATTGTGTTATAACCCTGCCATATACTGACAGCATGCTCTATCTGAATCACAAAAGAAAAAATGTGGGTTCAGTGTCCCTTTAAGAGAGATATGAACTCTTTGTGTGAATGAACAGAAACAGTTGAAAGAAAACATGAAGATTTGGCAGTTGATCATGCTAACCTTTTATCATATACTCAGAATCTAGCAGAAATGATTACTGAACTTGAAATAAAGTTGGCGGACCTAGGAGATAGGTCACACCAAAACAATATGAGTAAGAGGAATAACTGAAGATATTGGACCTTCTGAACTGCCAGAATATCTAATGGACTTATTCAAGGAACTTCTGGGATCCCTCCAAGATGTAGACCCCCTAATTGATCGTGCTCATAGAACACTTCGACCAAGAACAGAGGCACAGAGGGATGTAATAATTAGATTACATTATTATACAACCAAAGAATGTATCCTCAGGGCAGCATTCCTAAACAAGTCTCTTCCAGATAAATACAAAAACATACAACTGTTTCCAGACCTCTATTCCTTTACACTAACTTCCTTTACACAATCGCTCAAAAGGAATGGAATCAAATATAGATGGGGATTTCCCGTGAAACTTTTTTTCCAGCACGAGGGGAAATCATATACTATCACATCCTTAGAACAAGGGACCACATTGTTGGACACTCTAAATCTCCAGAATACAACTAACTTTCAAGTTCCCTCTACAATGGACACGAGGAACCTCAGAATCCAAGCATCAAAATGGAACCCTCTACCTAAAAGACCAAACAATCCATCCAAGAGAAAAAGTCAGTTGAGACATGAAGACAGATAAAAGAAACAAGAGAAACAGTTTGTATCACTGTAGACATTGCTTTTTTAAGTTCCTGACCTTATAAAGGTTCAGTTTAGAATAATGTCTTCGCTAATATTAAGGTTTTTGATATCAAGTAAGATATATTGGTTGCTTCTGTAACAAGTACTAGAACTCATCGACAGCAACCTCAGAATGTTTTTTTGTTAATTGTACTACTGTTAATTTGTCGTCCTTCTAGGGGAATGTTATAGTGGTTTTTAGTATGTACAACATTAAGGAAGTTCATTTACAACAGAAAAATGGCATGCACTTCTTCCAGAACTTATTGGTAAAAATTCAAAATTTATTGCTAAAAGCGTGTGCAGACATGGCAGGTAAAATCATGCAGGTAAATCTTACGCGTTTCACGCCCCCTACAGGCGCTTACTCATAGACTAAGGTCTCTGTAGATACCTGGCCTATTTATGTGATGTGAATCATAGTGTTAACTATTTGATTTCCACACCTCACAAAAGGAAAAGGTTAAAAGCAAAGTGCATGTGGCTTGACACAGGATATTAACATTCAAATGGCTTATGGTTCCTATAATTAATAGAAGTGACTCAAAGATTACCTAAAACAGTTAAAAAAAAATACATATATATTACAAAAGAGAAAAAGTTCCAAACATTTAAGTAAGTAAATTATTAATAAATACTAGACATGAACAATAGAACTGAAAATTGCATATGTATATAATATTTGCTCATAATAAGATTTTTGAAAAGCGCATTTTACAAAAAATTAATTAATATTACCTAAACTTTGGTGTATGCTTCCTGATGTCAACAGATAATAATCAAGTATATAAAGGTACTTATATTTTGGTACTTATATTTTAGGGAAACATGGAATATTTGCAAAAATATATTAAAAAACTTAAGAAAACATGGACATAGGAAAAATGTATGTCAATATAAGCTAAAGAAAGACTTATCTCTTTTTTTCTTTTTCTTGTTGACAAGAACAGATTACACAATTATAGCATAATGCTATATAATTTAGCTAGTTGTCAATAAAAAAATGTATGTCACATTCTCTGTTCATGCCAGAAGGACTGAGAGTTTGAAGTTTAAGTATCCAATATAATTCTTTTTTTTCCAATGTTTTGGCTTTATCCCCTTCTCTAGAGGGCAATGTTTCCACATCAATGACCTGTAGAGATAAATTTGCAATGTGTATGAAATGGAAATTGTTGAAATGATTGGCTACTGCAGAATCTTTATTATAATTTTTGACATCCCTGACTTGTTCATTGTACCTAGTTCTGAGCATTCTTGTAGTTTTACCTACATATTGACAGAGGCAAATATTGCATGTCAGTAAATAAACCACATATTGGTAACTACAATTTGCATAAAATTTTATATAAAAAATCCTACTTGTTACCTGACTACTAAACTGAATTCCTAGGCAAATGTTTGGACATGCATAGCAAATTCTGCTTTCACATCTATAAGTACCTGTTTTGTTCAACCATGTACCTTGTTTTTTGTGATCATTGTTTATTACCTGGCTAGGGGACAACATTTGTGCTAAGGTCCTTGATTTTTTTGGAACAAATTTACAGTTCTTAATATGTGGTTGTAACGTATCATCAGCCATCAATATATGTAGGTGCTTCTTTAATATATTTACAATCTCATCATACTGTTGGCTGAATTCTGTTGAAAAAACTACGGAATCATCAAACTTAGTATTGCTTTTATGAGTATTTACATTCTGAGAAGATTTCACCTCTTTGATTTTTTTCCCTACATGGTTCTAAAAAATGATGTCTATACCCCCGTTTTATTAGTCTATTTCTAAGTTCTATTGACTGTTGATCATAAACTAAATCATTTTTGGTGTTTCTCCTGAGCCTCAAAAATTTAGACTTTGGTATAGATTTTATGAGGTGATCAGGGTGCTGTGAAGTTGCATGCAGGATCGTATTTCCCGCAGTTAGTTTTCGATAAGTTTTGGTGATAATCTCATTATCACCTGCACACAAATGTTGTAAATGAACTGTTTGGCGGTCTGATCCACTGAATTGGCTACGGCACTGAGGAATCTTTTGCTACTTTGTTTACTCCGTCCGCTACTAGTTAGCGTTTTTTTGTCGGAGGATTTCACTTCCGGATTTACAGTGTGGCCTGCAAGCTGCGTTAGTTCATCTTTCTTCTCATATTAAGGAAGTTCAATTACAATTCCTTAGGTTACTGAGAAAATTATCCATAGATAAACCTGTCTGTAATATATTGGGTTCAGAGTGGTCAAATAGTCATTGAATATGAAAAGTTAAGTAGATATATTATATAAAGCAATAAGGAAAGCCCAGTTATACTTCCCTAAACCGTTAGGACTGTTATCCAAGGTATAATATATCTAAACTTTATTTACCACTGATTGGTTGATATCCACTAAACCGGACCAGGTTCTTTAAAGGACCGTAAACACAGTAGATTTGCATAATCAACAAATACAAGATAACAAGACAATACTACAATAGCATTTACTCTGAATTTCAAATGAATGGTAGATTCTTTTCTAATACATTTCAAAGTTATGTATATTTCCACTCCCCCTGTACCATGTGATAGCAATCAGCCAATCACAAATGCATATACGTATAGTCTGAGTTCTTGCACATGCTCAGTAGGAGCTGGTGACTCAAAAAAGTGTAAATATAAAAGAATGTGCACATTTTTTTAATGGAAGTAAATTAGAAAGTTGTTTAACCCCTTAATGACAGAGGACGTACCAAGTACGTCATAGGAAAAACTTACCTTAATGACAGTTGACGTGCCTGGTACGTCCTCTGTTGTCTGAAGTGCTGGAAGCGATCATGATCGCTTCCAGCTGCTTACAAGGGATTGTAGTGATGCCTCAATATTGAGGCATCACTGCAATCCCCCATTTAACATACCAATGCAGAAAGGGCCACTCTGTGGCCCCATCTGCATCGGCTATGGATGTAAACAAAGTCGTTGGTGGGTGGGAGCAGCTTTTGGCACTATGTACCTTAGTTGTGGATTCCCCAATCGGACTATCATTGTCGCAGTTTGTGCTGGGAAGGCATTTGCGGGCGGGGGGGGGGGTGGGGGGGTGGGTGCGTGCGCGTGAGCGCGCACGCAAAATATGCTTGCAACTTTTTTTAAAAAAAGCATCAATGTAGATGCAGGGGATCTCCTTTCTTTAGTAAGGGATCTGGGAGGGGGAGGGATGTATATTATTTAGAGGGGCCAGCTACACTACAGAAAATAAATACTTCATATAAAAAAAGTAAAAAAAAATATTTTGGGGGGCAAATTAGATAGAGGGGGAGGGTTAGAGAGATGTATGGGGGGGATCAGGGAGGTTGTGGGGTAAGGGGGGATCCATCACTGCAGACTGTATGAAAAAATAAAATAAAAAAATAAAAAATATTTTTATTTCAGTACTGGCAGACTTTCTGCCAGTACTTAAGATGGCGGTGACAATTGTGAGGTGGGGGAGGGAAGAGAGCTGTTTGAGGGGGGTCGGGGGGGGGGGGTCAGGAGGTGGGATGTGTCAGGTGGGAGGCTGATCTCTACACTAAAGCTAATAATTAACCCTACAAGCTACCTAATTAACCCCTTAACTGCTGGGCATATTACAAGTGTGGTGCGCAGCAGTATTTAATGGCCTTATTATTAACAAAAAGCAACACCAAAGCCATATATGTCTGCTATTTCTGAACAAAAGGGATCCCAGAGAAGCATTTACAACCATTTGTGCCATAATTGCACAAGCTGTTTGTAAATAATTTCAGTGAGAAACCTAAAATTGTGAAAAATTTTAGTTTTTTTTTATTTGATCGTATTTGGCGGTGAAATGATGGCATGAAATATGCCAAAATGGGCCTAGATCAATAATTTGGGTTGTCTACTACACTACACTAAATCTAAAAGTAAACCTAAAAACTCCCTACAAGCTCCCTAATTAACCCCTTCACTGCTGGGCATAATACACGTGTGGTGTGCAGCGGCATTTAGCGGCCTTCTAATTACCAAAAAGCAACGCCAAAGCCATATAGGTCTGCTATTTCTGAACAAAGGGGATCCCAGAGAAGTAATTACAACCATTTATGCCATAATTGCACAAGTTGTTTGTAAATAAATTCAGCAAGAAACCTAAAGTTTGTGAAAAAAATTGTGAAAAATTCAATTTTTTTTATTTGATCGCATTTGGCGGTGAAATGGTGGCATGAAATATACCAAAATGGGCCTAGATCAATGCTTTGGGATGTCTTCTAAATATAAATATATGCATGTCAAGGTATATTTTGGGATTCCTGAAAGATATCAGTGTCCCAATGTAACTAGCGCTAATTTTGAAAAAAAGTGGTTTGGAAATAGCAAAGTGCTACTTGTATTTATGGCCCTATAACTTGCAAAAAAAGCAAAGAACATGTAAACATTGGGTATTTCTAAACTCGGGACAAAATTTAGAAACTATTTAGAATAAGTGTATTTTGGTGATTGTAGATGTGTAACAGATTTTGGGGGTCAAAGTTCGAAAAAGTGTGTTTTTTTTTTTCAATTTTTTCCTCATATTTTATATTTTTCTTTATAGTAAATTATAAGATATGATGAAAATAATGGTATCTTTAGAAAGTCCATTTAATGGCGAGAAAAACGGTATATAATATGTGTGGGTACAGTAAATGAGTAAGAGGAAAATTACAGCTAAACACAAACACTGCAGAAATGTAAAAAACATAATTTATGTAAGAACTTACCTGATAAATTCATTTCTTTCATATTGGCAAGAGTCCATGAGCTAGTGACATATGGGATATACAATCCTACCAGGAGGGGCAAAGTTTCCCAAACCTCAAAATGCCTATAAATACACCCCTCACCACACCCACAATTCAGTTTAACGAATAGCCAAGCAGTGGGGTGATAAAGAAAGGAGTAGAAAGCATCAACAAAGGAAATTTGGAAATAATTGTGCTTTATACAAAAAATCATAACCACCATAAAAAAAGGGTGGGCCTCATGGACTCTTGCCAATATGAAAGAAATGAATTTATCAGGTAAGTTCTTACATAAATTATGTTTTCTTTCATGTAATTGGCAAGAGTCCATGAGCTAGTGACATATGGGATATCAATACCCAAGATGTGGAGTCTTCCACTCAAGAGTCACTAGAGAGGGAGGGACTAAAACAAAAACAGCCATATTCCGCTGAGAAAATAATCCACAACCCAATCTTACCACATCCAAAGAATGTAAGGATCTCTCCAAAGAATTCTTAGGATTAGGACATAAAGAAGGGACAACAATTTCTCTACTAATGTTGTTAGAATTCACAACCTTAGGTAAAAATTGAAAAGAAGTCTGCAAAACTGCCTTATCCTGATGAAAAATCAGAAAAGGAGACTCACAAGAAAGAGGAGATAGCTCAGAAACTCTTCTAGCAGAAGAGATAACCAAAAGGAACAACACTTTCCAAGAAAGTAGATTAATGTCCAAAGAATGCATGGGCTCAAATGGAGGAGCCTGTAACGCCTCCAAAACCAAATTAAGACTCCAAGGAGGAGAAATTGACTTAATGACAGGCTTAATACGAACTAAAGCCTGTACAAAACAGTGTATATCAGGAAGTATAGCAATTTTTCTGTGAAATAAAACAGAAAGAGCGGAGATTTGTCCTTTCAAGGAACTTGCAGACAAACCCTTATCCAGACCATCCTGAAGAAACTGCAAAATTCTAGGAATTCTAAAAGAATGCCAGGAGAATTTATGAGAAGAACACCATGAAATGTAAACCTTCCAAACTCTATAATAAATCTTCCTAGAAACAGATTTACGAGCTTGTAACATAGTATTAATCACTGAATCAGAGAAACCTCTATGACTTAGAACTAAGCGTTCAATTTCCACACCTTCAAATTTAATGATTTGAGATCCTGATGGAAAAACAGACCTTGAGATAGTAGGTCCGGCCGTAACGGAAGTGGCCAAGGCGGGCAACTGGACATCCGAACCAGATCCGCATACCAAAACCTATGTGGCCATGCTGGAGCCACCAGCAACACAAAAGACTGTTCCATGATGATTTTGGAAATCACTCTTGGAAGAAGAACTAGAGGCGGGAAGATGTAAGCAGGTTGATAACACCATGGAAGTGTCAGCGCATCCACTGCTTCCGCCTGAACATCCCTGGACCTGGACAGGTATCTGGGAAGTTTCTTGTTTAGATGAGAGGCCATGAGATCTATCTCTGGAAGCCCCCACATCTGAACAATCTGAGAAAACACATCTAGATGGAGAGACCACTCCCCTGGATGTAAAGTCTGGCGGCTGAGATAATCCGCCTCCCAATTGTCTACACCTGGGATATGCACCGCAGAGATTAGACAGGAGCTGGATTCCGCCCAAGCAAGTATCCGAGATACTTCTTTCATAGCTTGGGGACTGTGAGTCCCACCCTGATGATTGACATAAGCCACAGTTGTGATATTGTGTGTCTGAAAACAAATGAACGGTTCTCTCTTTAGTAGAGGCCAGAACTGAAGAGCCCTGAGAATTGCACGGAGTTGTAAAATATTTATTGGTAATCTCGCCTCTTGAGATTTCCAAACCCCTTGTGTGAAAGACTCGCATCTGTTGTGATCACAGTCCAGGTTGGGCGAACAAAATAAGCCCCTTGAACCAAACAATGGTGATCTATCCACCATGTCAGAGAGTGTCGTACATTGGGATTCAAGGATATTAATTTTGATATCTTTGTATAATCCCTGCACCATTGATTCAGCATACAAAGCTGTAGAGGTCTCATGTGAAAACGAGCAAAGGGGATTGCGTCCGATGCTGCAGTCATGAGACCTAAAACTTCCATACACATAGCCACTGAAGGGAATGACTGAGACTGAAGGTGCCGGCAGGCTGCAACCAATTTTAAACGTCTCTTGTCTGTTAGAGACAGAGTCATGGACACTGAATCTATCTGGAAGCCTAAAAAGGTGACCCTTGTCTGAGGAATCAAGAAACTTTTTGGTAAATTGATCCTCCAACCATGTTTCCGAAGAAACAACACTAGTTGATTCGTGTGAGATTCTGCAGTATGTAAAGACTGAGCTAGTACCAAGATATCGTCCAAATAAGGAAACACCGCAATACCCTGTTCTCTGATTACAGATAGTAGGGCACCCAGAACCTTTGAAAAGATTCTTGGAGCTGTTGCTAGGCCAAATGGAAGAGCAACAAATTGGTAATGCTTGTCTAGAAAAGAGAATCTCAGAAACTGATAGTGTTCTGGATGAATCGGAATATGAAGGTATGCATCCTGCAAGTCTATTGTGGACATATAATGTCCTTGCTGAACAAAAGGCAGAATAGTCCTTATAGTCACCATCTTGAAAGTTGGTACTCCTACATAACGATTCAAAATTTTCAGATCCAGAACTGGTCTGAACAAATTTTCTTTCTTTGGTACAATGAATAGGTTTGAATAAAACCCCAAACCTTGTTCCTGAAGAGGAACTGGCATTATTACCCCTGAAGACACCAGGTCTGAAACACACTTCAGAAAAGCCTGAGCTTTTACTGGATTTACAGGAATGTGTGAGTGAAAAAATCTTCTCACAGGAGGTCTTACTTTGAATCCTATTCGATACCCTTGAGAGACAATGCTCTGAATCCAATGATTTTGGACAGATTTTATCAAAAAATCCTTGAAAAACCTTAATCTGCCCCCTACCAGCTGAGCTGGAATGAGGGCCGCACCTTCATGCGGACTTAGGGGCAGACTTTGGTTTCCTAAATGGCTTGGATTTATTCCAATTTGAGGAAGGCTTCCAACTGGAAGCAGATTCCTTGGGAGGAGGATTGAGTTTTTGTTCCTTATTCTGACGAAAGGAACGAAAACGGTTAGAAGCCTTAGATTTACCCTTAGGTTTTTTTATCCTGAGGCAAAAAAACTCCTTTTCCTCCAGTGATAGTTGAAATAATAGAATCCAACTGAGAACCAAATAAATTATTACCTTGGAAAGAAAGAGATAGTAATCTATATTTAGATGTCATATTGTCATAATATCAGTATCTCTTTACAGCCTGTCCCTTTAATTATGCCTGTTGTGTTCCTTTATAAGCATCCTAGCTCCTTTGCTCATTGCTTGTTATTGAGGAACCTCCCCTGGTTTCAATTGAGCCACTTACTGCTTTGTTCAGCTGCTTCCTGCAGCACTACCTGGAAGTTTGTCTACAGATTCACCTGGACGCCTCCCCTATTCAGACTGGAGCTTTGCAGACAAACAGAAGCCTGCTGTTCTTTGGTCACAACACATCCTTTTTGTCAGCAGATTCCAGTAAGTACTTACTGCATTACCATTCTACTACAGACTGTTGCTGTTTGAAGTCTCACTTTACTCAGTTGTTCCAGCTTCTGATACTATAACCAAGACTTTGTTTATCCTGCATGTGTTTGAGGAATTGAAACAACCAGTTTACAAGTTCCTTTGCTTAATGCTCTTATTTTTTCTTTATGCTGTTAAACATCGATGTAGCAAATTATCAGCATCTTTATTTTTATATCTTTTCTGAGTCCACACAGTGATTATTACATTTGCAAATGTTACATTGTGATCAATTACTAACCACTATATTAAGAATGTAATGTTACATTCTGATAATGTGGGATATAAAAAGTCTGCAGTTAGTTTTTATTTCAAAACAGTATGTGAAGTAAAACTTAAGCAGAAACAACACTACTTATTTTTTTCTATATATTTGACCAAATCTGCACATTTGATTCTTTTACCTAAGGAACAATTCTGATTATCAGCAGCTGTGACACATATCAGCATTCCAAGATTTAAGCCACAAAGCTCTTCTAGCTAATACAGCTAAAGACATGGATCTAACATCAATTTTGATAATATAAAAAATGGCATCACAAATAAAATGGTTAGCATGTTGCAGTAAGCGAACAATGCTAGATATGTCAGAATCCAATTCATGTTGCGCTAAATTTTCCAACCAGAAAGTTGATGCAGCCGCAACATCACCCAAAGAAATAGCAGGTCTGAGAAGATGACCTGAATATAAATAGGCCTTCCTTAGATAAGATTCAAGCTTCCTATCTAAAGGATCCTTAAAGGATCCGTAGGAATAGTGGTACGTTTAGCAAGAGTAGAAATAGCCCCATCAACTTTGGGGATTTTTTCCCAAAACTCTATAGATTTTGCTGGTAAAGGATACAATCTCTTAAACCTTGAAGAAGGAACAAAGGAAGTACCTGGCTTATTCCATTCCCTAGAAATCATATCAGAAGTAGCCTCAGGAATGGGAAAAACATCTGGGGAAACCACAGGAGGTTTAGAAACAGCATTTAAACGTTTATTAGACTGAGCGTCAATAGGACTGGTTACCTCAATATCCAAAGTAATTAACACTTCTTTTAATAAAGAACGCATATACTCTATTTTAAATAAATAAGTAGATTTGTCAGTGTCAATATCTGAGGAAGGATCTTCTGTTTCAGATAGATCCTCAGCAGAAGAGGATGAATTATTATGTTGTTGGTCATTTGAAATTTCATCAGCTAAATGAGAAGTTTTAAAAGACCTTTTACGTTTATTAGAAGGTGGAAATGCAGACAAAGCCTTCATAATAGATTCAGAAACAAATTCTTTAAAATTTACAGGTATATCATGCACATTAGAAGTTGAAGGAACTGCAACTGGCAATGTACTATTACTGATAGAAACGCTATCTGCATGTAAAAGTTTATCATGACAACTATTACAAATGACATTTGGTGGAATAATTTCTACAATTTTGCAACAAATGCACTTAGCTTTAGTAGAACCGATGTCAGGCAGCAATGTTCCAGCAGAAACTTCAGAGACAGGATCGGATTAGGACATCTTGCTCAATGTAAAAGAAAAAACAACATATAAAGCAAAATTATCTATTTCCTTAAATGACAGTTTCAGGAATGGGAAAAAATGCAAAAGCATAGGCCTCTTGATAGACAAGAAAGCAGGAGGCAAACATGAATGGGGTATTGAAATAATGAAAAAAATTTGGCGGCAAGTATGACGCACAACGTAACGTAAACTTTTTTGGCGCCAAAAATTACCGGAAATGACACACTTGCGTCACTAATGACGCCGCCGTGTAAAAGGTCTCGACGTCACGTATGACGCTGGAAATGACGAAGTTGCGTCAAAAACGTAATTTCCCGCGCCAAAAACGTTTGCACCAAAAATGACGCAATAAAGTCTAACATTTGACGCACCCGCGGGCCTAATACCCGCAAATGCAAAGTAGTCAAAATTTGAAAAAGACTAAACCCCAGGTAAGAAACAAATTTCTTAAAGCGTTTTATATTCCCAAATATGAAACTGACAGTCTGCAGAAGGAAATACATTAACCTGACTCATGGCAAATATAAGTATAATACATATATTTAGAACTTTATATAATTTGCATAAAGTGCCACACCATAGCTGAGAGTGTCTTAAGTAATAAAAACATACTTACCAAAAGACACCCATCCACATATAGCAGATAGCCAAACCAGTACTAAAACAGTTCTTTAGTAGAGGTAATGGTAAATTTGAGAGTATATCGTCGATCTGAAAAGGGAGGTAGGAGATGAATCTCTACGACCGATAACAGAGAACCCATGAAAAAGACCCCCGTTAGGGAAATCATCGTATCCAATAGGTGATACTCCCTTCACGTCCCTCTGACATTCGCTGTACTCTGAGAGGAATCGGGCTTCAACAATGCTGAGAAGCGCATATCAACGTAGAAATCTTAGCACAAACTTACTTCACCACCTCCATAGGAGGCAAAGTTTATAAAACTGAATTGTGGGTGTGGTGAGGGGTGTATTTATAGGCATTTTGAGGTTTTGGAAACTTTGCCCCTCCTGGTAGGATTGTATATCCCATATGTCACTAGCTCATGGACTCTTGCCAATTACATGAAAGAAATAGCCATTGTCATTAAGGGTAAGAAAATTGAAAAATGGTCCGGTCATTAAGGGGTTAAAATTACATGCTGTATCTGAATCATGAAAATTTAATAAAACCTGAGTGTCCCTTTAACATTAAAATAAAAGGAACATAGGTTAGACCCAAAGTTATGGCTCAAAGTCCAAAGACAAGTAAATATATCATATAAGTATTTGGAGTATAAATAAAACTATTGATAGACAGGTTTACTCCTCCAGAGGATGACCTGACAAACTCACCCTCACCTTTATTCTAAAAATGAACATTAGCAAGAATTAAGGGGACTTGATACCAAAGAGACAAAGAGCACCTATATCAGTGATTTTCAACATCATTCCTCAGGGCACACCAAATGGCAAGATATTCATAATATCTTATTTAGAGCACAGGTGATATAATTAGCTGATGGGTGAGAGCAGTTTACTTTCTGGGTCCCATTAAACACAATGAACTCTTATCTGCTGCCTGACTGACAGGGGTCGACAAATCTGTTTAAAATGTAGGAGCCAGTAATAATTTTTAGGAGCCAGACAGTGGTATTTGTACAATGTCTTGCAAAAGTTGCATTACAACCTTGAATTAGAATGGATATTTGTTTGTTTTTTATCATTTGATTTACACAATATGCCTACCACTTTGAAGATGCAAAATATTTTTCTTTCCTAAGACATGGAGAGTCCACAACGTCATTCTAATTGCTAGTGGTATATTCAACTCCTGGCCAGCAGGAGGAGGCAAAGAGCACCCCAGCAAAGCTGTTAAGTGTAACTTCCCTTACCCATAATCCCTAGTCATTCTCTTTGCTTCTGTCAATGGAGGATGTGCGAAGTTGGTGTCTGAAGATATTTAATTCTTTTATGGGTATTTTTCCCTGCAAGCAAGGATTGGGGTCTAGCTGTGTCCATATTAATCTCTTTAGTAAGAGTAGTGGTGGCTTTTAGCAGTTAAAAGGTGGCGATGTAGTCTTTGCTTTACGTTTAACACTGTGCTACCCCTTTGCAGAAAGCCAGCCTTTGTCTTCTAGGTACTGAAGGACAGCAGCACTTAAGAGGTTAATCCTCATATGGATCTACTTATTAAAGTTAAGGATACTTCGGGGGGCATGTCCTAGCAGCCACCATGTCCAGACATGAAACTCAGAAGCTTTAGGCCTTATAAAGCTGGTATACTAATTATCCACTTTCCAATTGGAAAATCAGGAGTCTTTCATGTGGAATTGGATGTAAGAAGCAAAGCTGAACTGAATGATATATATTTTCTGCAGTCTGTAATTAAGGAACCGTCTCTTAAGCTGTCTGGACAGGCACGGTGGCCACCTTCTACCATCAGCATACCCCCCCCTCTGCTGGGTAAAGCAGAGCCATCTCACTGCTAATAGGAGGGGGTACAACCACTTGTCAATATGGATGTGATACCGCATAATGAAATACAGGCCCTCCTGGTTGCGCTAGCCCAGAAAATGGACAACAATTTTGAGCACCTAATGTCTGCCACGAGAGTTCGCCCTCGCGTGGAGCCGTCTATGGATTTACAATTGGCGATCGCAATTGAACATGACTTTCAGCATAACTGCTCACAGCCTCCTCTCAGCGTGGCTGAGTCTACTCTGCTTGCTCCTGCTCCGCGGGAGATACCGCCCATGGAGCAGCAGGAAGCTAATACCCTGTACCAAAGAAGTGGTGGCTTGGAAGACGCATTTGTCACTATCTCTCTAGGGATTGAGATAACACCTGAGGAGAAGCGGCTTCATGCGTGGGTGGCTGTGATCAAACACCTGATGTGCCGTATTGTGTCAACTAGTGCTCCGGTGATGACCGGAGACATAATTTTTCCTGTGGGTCCCTCACTAGCAGGGTCAGATGCGACACTGATCTTTTATACTCACCTGCAATCTTCATCTCTAGCGGCTCATATTCGCCTCGGGGAGCGCTCTTGACAGCACCCTTTTTTCAGATTCCCCATTTTGAGCCCTTATCATATCAGTAGCAGGTTCAGTCACACCTGAAGAGGGATTGGGTAGACTTACACAGACATGGACAGTCTCAATATACTTTGCAGATTGCCGTAAGAAAAAGTTAACTCTTTGGTTTCATACCTAGCTATGGGGTTAAATTACTGGCTGCTACTCACTCTGCTCAGATAGAAAAATTATCACCAAGGTCTTCTTATAGACAATCACACTATTCTGGGCACTATGTAATATTTAAACCCAAATATGTGGTTTGTCTCATGTTTCCTCATAGCTCTCCATCTGTCAAGGAAGACAGTTTAGTCTGATGTTTAATTGAGAGTCCTGGTTATTAGTTTGATTCACCCTACTTACTTTGTGTTCCTTATATATATAACCTGTCAGAAGAAATACGTTAATGTTACATAAATAATCTGTACCTTTAGAGCTAACTATACATTGAGTCTCTCTACTCAGAAATCACAGAAAAGGGCTATTACAGCTTGTACAATCTATTTAGTTACTCTTTAGTTGGATATAAAAGTATACCCCTCTGTTTCAACATCACATTTACTTTAGCACACAATATATTCTAGTTTTTGGAGGAAATGCTGTACTATATTTCACTTCATGTCTTTAATTCTGTGAGCAGGGTTATAGCACTAAACTATAGAGAGTTGTTGTTCACAAAAGATTGGGAACTACTAGGGTGGAACTTTTGTTACTTATTTAAATCTCCCAAAACTTTTTGAATTTACATTCACCTCCTTTCTTAACTCCTCTCCCTTATCTGCATTCAGCAATAGTAGCCAAGATACACTCAGGGTAATCCCTCTTCCATAAGAAACCACAGTATACACATCCCTATGAACTAAACTTACAAGCTATCTCATGCTCTCTTAGACTCTAAATCTCCCCAGTGATCAGGTACTTGATTTCAGGCTTATGTGTTTACGGTCAATAGTTTTGTGCCTAGATGCAACAGACTTTATTTTAATTTTCATTTAAAAGGGATGTATCGCTATTAGACACCTTCCACTTTTGCTTAAATGAAGATCTTATCATTTGAAATACTTATACAGTTTTGTCACTCCATTTGCATCCATATGTTGGAGATTATTTATATTAAGCTATAATTCTATGTCCTGATCCCTACATATGCAAGATTATGGAGCATGGCCGGCATAAGCAACACAATTCTACTCCCTTTCTCAACACTTCAGAAGTCTATGTGATCTAGCCAATGTATACCACAAGGCAGTATCCTCTCTAATACACATTTCAGATATAGTTGTTAATAATATATAGCTCTAATCTTCACGTTTTTCTTGTAAAAGAGTTACATTGTTGGTATATAGTTCTTTGTACGCTCTTTGTTAGTTAACCTTAATCTATAATTTTAGCCCCGTTTTCCGTTATACATTTATTAATACACTAGTCCTAAAGCCCGTTCACACTGGCCATTTTTTGCAGGGTACAGCGGTCCCACCCCTTGCACTCTCTCCCTGCCCCTCTCTTTTGCTCTCTCTCCCCCCTCTCTTTTGCACTTTCTCTCCCCCTCTCTTTTGAGATCTCTCCCCCCCTCTCTTTTGCGCTCTCTCTCCCCTCTCTTTTGCGCTCTCTCTCCCCCCTCTTTTGCACTCTCTCTCTCCCCCCTCTTTTGCACTCTCTCTCTCCTCTCTCTTTTGAGCTCTCTCTCTCCTCCCTCTCTTTTGCGCTCTCTCCCCCCTCCCTCTTTTGTGCTCTCTCTCTCCCCCTCTTTTGCGCTCTCTCTATCCCCCCTCTTTTGCGCTCTTTCTATCCCTCCTCTTTTGCGCTCTCTCTCACCCCCCTCTTTTGCGCGCTCTCTCTCCCCCCCTCTTTTGCGCTCTCTCTCTCTCCCCCCCTCTCTTTTGTGCTCTCTCTCCCCCTCTCTTTTGTGCTCTCTCTCTCCCCATCTCTTTTGTGCTCTCTCTCTCACCCCTCTCTTTTGCGCTCTCTCTCACCCCTCTCTTTTGCGCTCTCTCCCTCCTCTCTTTTGTGCTCTCTCTCTCCCCTGTCTCTCTCCCCCCTCTCTCTCTCTCTCTCCCCCCCCCCCCTCTCTCTCTCTCTCCCCCCTCTCTCTCCCCCTCTATCTCTCTCTCTCCCCTCTATCTCTCCCCCCCTCTCTCTCTCTCTCTCTCTCCCCCTCTCTCTCTTTCTCCCCTCTCTCTCTCCCCCTCTCTCTCCCCTCTATCTCCCCTCTCTCTCTCCTCTCTTTCTCCTCTCTCTCTCCCCTCTCTCTCCCCTCTCTCTCTCCCCCCCTCTCTCTCCCTCCCCCTCCCCTCTCTCTCTCCCTCCCCTCTCTCTCTCTCCCTCCCCTCTCTTTCTCTCCCTCCTCTCTCTCACTCCCCCTCCCCTCTCTCTCTCCCTCCCCTCTCTCGCTCCCTCTCCCCTCTCTCCCTCCCCCTCCCCTCTCTCTCTCCCTCCCCTCTCTCTCTCCCTCCCCTCTCTCTCTCTCTCTCTCTCCCTCCCCTCTCTCTCTCACTCCCCCTCCCCTCTCTCTCACTCCCCCTCTCTCTCTCCCTCCCCCCCTCTCTCTCTCTCCCCTCTCTCTCTCCCTCCCCTCTCTCTCTCCCCTCTCTCCTCCTCCCCCCCCCTCTCTCTCTCTCCTCCCCTCTCTCCTCCCCCTCTCTCTCTCCCCCCTCTCTCGCTCTCCCCCCTCCCCCTCTCTTTCTCTTCCCCCCTCTCTTTTGATCTCTCTGTCCCCTTTCTTTTGCTCTCCCTCCCCCTCTCTTTTGCTGTCTCTCCCCTTTTTTTGCTCCCTCTCTTGTGCTCTCTTTATCTCCCCTCTTGATCTCTCTCTCCCCTCTTGATCTCTCTCTCATCTTTCTTATCTTTTCCCTACCCCCTCTCTCCCCTCTTTTGAGCTGTTTTGAGCTCTCAGACTGCACAGCCTTTCACGGCCCGCCTAGCCCCGCCCCTTCACACTCGGCCACACCCCCTCACGGCCCTCACGCTCGGTCGCGCCCCCGGCCACGTTCGGCCACGCCCCTGGCCACGCTCGGTCACGCACACTTCTGCTCGCACTGCAGAGCAGAGACTTAGGGACTCTCAAAGGCCAGGTGTGTTTGTCCTCGTGCTGTGCTGTCTACTGCGCATGACAGCTTCAGACAAACACACTTGGCCTTTTATTATATAGGATGAGGCTCTTGACTTTAAGATTGGTATACAGTTCATACAACAATGAATCTATTTGTGTGCAGTTTCCCTCTTTAATTGCAATATACCCTTAGTTTTGCAAGTGTGGCAGAGATCCTTAGGTACCACAGATTACATTGATTATCCTGTAGTTAATTGCTTATCCCCCTCCCCTCTCTGGTTAAACGTATATTACTCTAGTCCAATAACTCATATTTAGAGCGGTGCTTACCCGCTGATTGTTATTGGCTATTTGTTAGCTCATACGTGGCTACCAATTTGGCAACACGCCGAAACATGTCAGCTGTATGAGCTGACTCCTATTAGGAGAATAACACCCTTGTTCTGTTGTTTTAACTACTTTGGATTAATAAAAAGTTTTTGTTAGTTAACCTTAATCTATAATTTTAGCCCCGTTTTCCGTTATACATTTATTAATACACTAGTCCTAAAGCCCGTTCACACTGGCCATTTTTTGCAGGGTACAGCGGTCCCACCCCTTGCACTCTCTCCCTGCCCCTCTCTTTTGCTCTCTCTCCCCCCTCTCTTTTGCACTTTCTCTCCCCCTCTCTTTTGAGATCTCTCCCCCCTCTCTTTTGCGCTCTCTCTCCCCTCTCTTTTGCGCTCTCTCTCCCCCCTCTTTTGCGCTCTCTCTCTCCCCCCTCTTTTGCACTCTCTCTCTCCTCTCTCTTTTGAGCTCTCTCTCTCCTCCCTCTCTTTTGCGCTCTCTCCCCCTCCCTCTTTTGTGCTCTCTCTCTCCCCCTCTTTTGCGCTCTCTCTATCCCCCCTCTTTTGCGCTCTTTCTATCCCTCCTCTTTTGCGCTCTCTCTCACCCCCCTCTTTTGCGCGCTCTCTCTCCCCCCCTCTTTTGCGCTCTCTCTCTCTCCCCCCCCTCTCTTTTGTGCTCTCTCTCCCCCTCTCTTTTGTGCTCTCTCTCTCCCCATCTCTTTTGTGCTCTCTCTCTCACCCCTCTCTTTTGCGCTCTCTCTCACCCCTCTCTTTTGCGCTCTCTCCCTCCTCTCTTTTGTGCTCTCTCTCTCCCCTGTCTCTCTCCCCCCTCTCTCTCTCTCTCTCCCCCCCCCTCTCTCTCTCTCTCTCCCCCCTCTCTCTCCCCTCTATCTCTCTCTCTCCCCTCTATCTCTCCCCCCCCCTCTCTCTCTCTCTCTCCCCCTCTCTCTCTTTCTCCCCTCTCTCTCTCCCCCTCTCTCTCCCCTCTATCTCCCCTCTCTCTCCTCTCTTTCTCCTCTCTCTCTCCCCTCTCTCTCCCCTCTCTCTCTCCCCCCCTCTCTCTCCCTCCCCCTCCCCTCTCTCTCTCCCTCCCCTCTCTCTCTCTCCCTCCCCTCTCTTTCTCTCCCTCCTCTCTCTCACTCCCCCTCCCCTCTCTCTCTCCCTCCCCTCTCTCGCTCCCTCTCCCCTCTCTCCCTCCCCCTCCCCTCTCTCTCTCCCTCCCCTCTCTCTCTCCCTCCCCTCTCTCTCTCTCTCTCTCTCCCTCCCCTCTCTCTCTCACTCCCCCTCCCCTCTCTCTCACTCCCCCTCTCTCTCTCCCTCCCCCCCCTCTCTCTCTCTCCCCTCTCTCTCTCCCTCCCCTCTCTCTCTCCCCTCTCTCCTCCTCCCCCCCCTCTCTCTCTCTCCTCCCCTCTCTCCTCCCCCTCTCTCTCTCCCCCCTCTCTCGCTCTCCCCCTCCCCCTCTCTTTCTCTTCCCCCCTCTCTTTTGATCTCTCTGTCCCCTTTCTTTTGCTCTCCCTCCCCCTCTCTTTTGCTGTCTCTCCCCTTTTTTTGCTCCCTCTCTTGTGCTCTCTTTATCTCCCCTCTTGATCTCTCTCTCCCCTCTTGATCTCTCTCTCATCTTTCTTATCTTTTCCCTACCCCCTCTCTCCCCTCTTTTGAGCTGTTTTGAGCTCTCAGACTGCACAGCCTTTCACGGCCCGCCTAGCCCCGCCCCTTCACACTCGGCCACACCCCCTCACGGCCCTCACGCTCGGTCGCGCCCCCGGCCACGTTCGGCCACGCCCCTGGCCACGCTCGGTCACGCACACTTCTGCTCGCACTGCAGAGCAGAGACTTAGGGACTCTCAAAGGCCAGGTGTGTTTGTCCTCGTGCTGTGCTGTCTACTGCGCATGACAGCTTCAGACAAACACACTTGGCCTTTTATTATATAGGATGAGGCTCTTGACTTTAAGATTGGTATACAGTTCATACAACAATGAATCTATTTGTGTGCAGTTTCCCTCTTTAATTGCAATATACCCTTAGTTTTGCAAGTGTGGCAGAGATCCTTAGGTACCACAGATTACATTGATTATCCTGTAGTTAATTGCTTATCCCCCTCCCCTCTCTGGTTAAACGTATATTACTCTAGTCCAATAACTCATATTTAGAGCGGTGCTTACCCGCTGATTGTTATTGGCTATTTGTTAGCTCATACGTGGCTACCAATTTGGCAACACGCCGAAACATGTCAGCTGTATGAGCTGACTCCTATTAGGAGAATAACACCCTTGTTCTGTTGTTTTAACTACTTTGGATTAATAAAAAGTTTTTTATTTATACCGGTGCTCCGCTACTCTTTTTTGCTTATACCAATTTGGTTACCATATGCCTTTCCAGTTCCTCGTGCTTAAAAGGCCCTTAAGCAGCCATCCAACTAACCAACCAATTAAACTATTGTATTCAGAAAATGGAGGTTTGAAAAGCCTATTTGTTGTTATACATTGTTATGTCTCTTCTTCATTTATGATTCTTTTTATTTTTTTGTTTTATATATGACAATGTTTATTGCATAATGATACACCTATCTTTATTGTTACAAGGCTACCATTGTATGTTATTCCTTATCGCAAAACCTCAATAAAAAATTATTTCAGAAAAAAAAAAGTTAAGGATACTTCTAAAAGACAGATTCATAGGCATTTTGTGTATTAAAAGGTTTTTATGTACATGACTTTTTATTCCTGTGAGAGACTTAAGGGTTAACAGAAACACTTGGCTAAGGGGTTTAAAGGATTTTACTTTTTCCTTTATTATAGCAGTTAAGCTATGGCAGTTCGTTGGGCTATGTCAGGTTTATGGGTATAGTTTATTTAAATCTTGCTTTCTGAAGCCGTTTTTCATTTTTGCACGCTTTTTAGTTGCACAGTTTATTTCTTTTGGTCAGATCATGTGACGCCCGCTCTTCCGCTTTAGACTCAGGTCAGAGCGGAGCTTGAGGTGTCGCTACTACATAGAGGATCTGTGTCGGCTTTGAGTTTATCGTTCAATCTATCATCTTCCGGATCATTTTGCAATAGAAGGGCAGATCTCTGATGGAGACAGTTGCTTCTACTTGCAAGTGGGGTATCTCTTCTCCTGGTAGGAGCCTCAAGCAATCTGAGGTTGCTGTTTTTGTTTTTTATTTTGCCCTATGTACTTTTTGGCTATATATTAAAATTTTAAAAATTTCGTTTTTTGCATTCTAATTAAGAAATCTGATTTCTGCAGTTATGGAATCAGAAAAAGACCAGCCTATCTCTTTGAATAAATGCTTACTATGCTTAGAGGCTCAAATTGTCCTACCAATGCATTTTTGCTCCTCATGTTTAGTTAAAACTTAAAAATTTAAAGACAGATTACTCCCTTCTGAACCAAGTGTCTCTCAGGATACTGCTGTGTGTGACATGGCTCATCTTTCTCCTCAAACGTGCCAAGTCTTAGTTGTATCTCATGCGGTGCCTTCTGTGTTCTCTCATCCCCCTGGGGGTGTTTATGTACCTGGGGATTTTGCCGCTCAGATTACTTCTGCAGTATCTGCGGCTTTGTCTGCTTTCCCTTCTTCAGTTAAGCGTAAAAGGAAATCTAAACATTTACCTACTAGCAAGGTTTTCGACTCTAAGACTGCGCTAGTCAACCTTTCTCAGCTGTCTGATGAAGAAGATACTTCAGTAGCTTCTGAAGGTGAAATCTCAGACTCTGATACTATGAGAGAATATCTCCGGTTACTTCTTAAGGAGGTTTTAGCTACCTTGGACGATTCTAAACCTTCGGTTGATGTCAACCCCAAGAAGTCCTCTAAACTTAATAGAGTTTATGATTCTCCAACGTCTGATGATGCTTTTACTGTTGCTGACTCCATTTGGGACTCATGGTGCACTGAGCCTAAAGTAGAGGGAGCTATCTCTACTCTAGCTAAAAGAACTACCATTCCTATAGAGTATAGTTGTTCTTTTAAGGACCCAATTAATAAAAAGCTTGAGGCTTACCTAAAAAAGATGTGCATCCATCAAGGTTTACAGTGGCAACCTGCGACTAGTATTGCCATGGTTGCGGGAGCAGCATCTTATTGGTGCGATGCCCTATCTGATCTGATATAAGAAGAAACTACGTTAGAGGAAATCCAGGATAGGCTCAAAGCTCTTAAACTGGCCAATACCTTTATCTGTGATGCTAACATGCAGGTAATTAGACTGGGAGCTAAGATATCTAGCTTCATTGTTCTAGCTCGCAGAGCTCTGTGGCTAAAATCTAGGTCAGCTGATGTATCTTCTAAGGCAAAGCTTTTGACTTTACCTTATATGGGTAAACTCTTTGGTCCTGGTCTGGCGGAGATCATTTCTGAAAATACGGGTGGAAAGGGATCTTTCCTACCTCAGGACAAGAAAAATAGACATAAGGGTCATCAGAATTCTAATCTTCATTCCTTTCTCAATGAAAAAAAATCCTCCTCTTCCAAACCAGACCAATCCAAGACCATTCGGAAATCCAGCCAGCCCTGGAATAAGTGAAAACAAAACAAAAAGCCTTCTGCTGACTCTAAATCAGCATGAAGGGTCCGCCCCCTATACGATTTTGGATCAGGTGGGGGGCAGGCTTTCTCTTTTTCAACAGGCTTGGATACGCAATGTCCCAGATCCATGGGCTGTGGACATAGTATCCCAAGGTTACAAAATAGGATTCAAGTCTTGCCCTCCAAGGGGCAGATTTCTCCTGTTGAGACTATCCTCAAATCAGAGGAAGGCCTTCTTAAATTGCGTAAAGGACCTATCCTCCCTGGGAGTTTGTACCAGTCCCTCTAAAGAAACAAGGTCTAGGATTCTATTCAAATCTATTTGTGATCCCCAAAAAGGAGGGAACTTTTCGTCCCATCCTAGATCTAAAGTGTCTCAACAAATTTCTCAGGGTTCCGTCCTTCAAAATGGAAACTATTCGTTCCATTATTCCATTGGTCGAAGAAGGTCAGTTCATGATGACCATAGACCTGAAGGACGCGTATTTACATGCTCCCATTCACAGGGATCACTACCAGTTTCTAAGGTTTGCCTTTCTGGACAGGCATTTCCAGTTAATTGCCCTTCCATTTGGTCTTGCCACAGCTCCTAGAATATTCACAAAGGTTCTGGGAGCCCTATTGGCTGTGATCAGATCCCAGGGAATTGCTGTGGCGCCTTATCTAGATGACATCTTGGTTCAGGAATCATCTTTTCAACTAGCAAAACCTCATACAGAGATGTTGTTGTCTTTTCTTTGTTCCCACGGGTGGAAGGTGAATTTGGAAAAGAGTTTTCTAGTTCCAACTACAAGAGTGTGTTTCCTAGGGACAATCATAGGTTCCCTGTCCATGAAGATTTTCCTGACAGAGGTCAGAAAATGCAAACTTCTTGCTTCCTGCCTTTCTCTCCAGTCTGCTTTTCATCCATCAGTGGCTCAATGCATGGAGGTGATTGGTCTGATGGTGGCTTCCATGGACATCATTCCTTTTGCTCGGTTCCATCTATGAACGCTGCAGCTTTGCATGCTCCGTCAATGGAATGGAGACCATTCAGATTTATCACAGAGTATAATTCTGGACCCCTAATAAAAGACTTTCTCTCGTGGTGGATTTCACAGGAACATCTGTCTCGGGGGACTTGCTTCCTGAGACCTTCCTGGGTGATTGTGACTGTGGACGGCCAGCTTGTCAGGCTGGGGAGCTGTTTTGGATTCTCTGAATGCTCAGGGCCTGTGGTCTCGGGAAGAGTCTTCTCTTCCCATAAACATCTTGGTGTTGAGAGCAAACTTCAATGCCTTGACAGCTTGGCCTGAATTATCTTTAGCCCGGTTTAACAGATTCCAGTCGGACAACATCCGCTCAGTGGCTTACATCAACCACCAGGGAGGTACTCGGTGTTCCTTGGCCATGAAGGAGGTAACACGCATTCTGCAGTGGGTGGAAACTCACAATTGTCTTCGATCTGCCATCCACATTCCAGGAGTGGACAATTGGGAGGCAGATTTTCTGAGCAGGCAGACCTTTCATCCTGGGGAGTGTGCTCTCCATCCGGAAGTGCTCTCTCAGATAACCCTCAGGTGGGGGCTTCCAGAGTTGGATCTGAGGGCGTCCTGCCAAAATGCCAAGGTTCCAAAGTATGGTTCAAGGTCAAGAGGTCCTCAGGCCATTCTGATAGATGATTCAAAAATATGAAAAAAATGAACAGTGCCCTTATGCTTGCATCAAAGTCTCTTGCAAATCACAAGGGGTTAAAAGATATTGGAAAAACTGGTAATCCAGGTGTGGATATCTTTTGCGGTGACACAGATATTTTTCACTTGTGTATAAATAAATATTTTTGTAGCAACTGTACACCTTGTAAACCACTCCTGACCTTGTTATATTAATATTGAAATGTCCCACAAGGTATGTGTATGCTGAGACAAAATATAACGGTGTTTGAAATTCCAATATACTTAAAGGCAAAACATTCACTCACCCTTCTTCTTGTGGTGCAGGGGCTGAGTACTCTTACCACAGTGAGTGTCGACTTCAAGAAGGCTTGTGTATCACAAACAGGAGATGTGCCCGCCAGACATATAGATTAGCCCTCCAGACGTATAGATCCCTGATGTCTGTTAGATAGGGGTAATGTTTGCCTGCTGCTGGAGGCGGAAAGTGCCAGGACAGACCGCTAAACTGTTTCACAAATAGAGAGCTTCCACAGCAGTGGAAAATCCAGCATGGAATGGACCGAGAAGAGTAGAAGTTAAAATATAAACTTTATTAAGTATGCATTAAGAAACCTGTGAGTGTTCACAGTGAATCAACCTATATCACAGCATAGATAGAGTCAGCCTAATAGCCCAACATTACACGCTCCAACATGTTTTGTGCTGCAACAGCACTTCGTCAGGGATAGTGAAGGGTTAATTGCTCAGCCGTTATACACATTTTTTTATTTTTTTTTCCAATCAGTTACATGCACAATGTTTTTAAACCAATGGTAATGCCTCAGAAAAACAGTCATAATGACTGTTCAGTTTGATTGGTCCATTCGCATGATCTGATTTACTTTGGTTGTGTGTAACAGGTGAGCAGAATAAAAACACAATCATTTGTAAAAAGAAACCAAATGAAAACATTGGGATACTTAGCTACAGGTTCTAATGAATAAATGGATGAAATAGCTCTAGTAAAAATACAGTTGTACCAAGATTCTGTTGTATAAATAAAATTATTCGATATGCACCTATCACTACTGTCTACTTGTGTGTGTGATGGCCTTTCTAATAGTATATCAAAAGACCTTTTTGTGTATGCATCAACACACATACATAGTGGCTTTATTGATTAAAAGATGTAACTTTATGTTTCTAAAATATATTAGCCGTATTATTTAACATACAAACTGTGTCAATAGTGAAGAGCCAGTAGCGAGACCCTTTTTGTGCATTTCTTTTTAACAACTCTGTAATTTTTTTTTTCTTTTTTTCTAAGACATTTTTCATGACCACACCTTAAGACATGACCTGCTGGCAATTTGTGAGGCTAGAAGTAACAGCTTAGGATTGATATTGTCAAACAAGTAAGTTTTCAGGACATATATATACGATCTGTCATTTGTTGCTAATAAGACAGAATTAAGGTTCACTGATGAATCCCATATTAATTATTTTCTACGATCAAACTAGAGAAATATAATAAGGTTGTTGCCCTCACGGACTTTAAAAGGTAATATTATATTGGGTAAAAATCCTGCTGATTCTGACCGGATAGGGACTTGGGATACTGACCAGCTCGAAATAACGACTTGGGATTGGTATTATTAAGCAAGTGTGTTTTGCAGTGCATGTATATAGTCGTTTATTGCTGACCAGATGAGAATAAAATTCACTAATAAATCCCATATTAATTGTTGTCACAGTTAAGCTTGGTTATATAATAGGATTGTTGCCCCAACGGACTCTGAAAAGTGATATTATATTGGATATGATGTCCTACTAATTCTGACCGGATAGAAACATTGGATAACAAAAAAAGTTCTAAGGTGCTTAAATGTGTAAACGCTAAGTATTGTGATTGAAAAATTTAAGTACCACCGATAAAAAGTGACTATGATGACCTTCGTTCTAGACGAAAACCTGTAATACATGATGCGGACTAAATTGTATAAAAAATAAAAATAAAACAATATAATAGGTCGCTACATGTGTGGTTAAACACTAGAACGAAAATGTCATCCATTAAAATATTGGTAAAAAACGTGAATAGTGATGATGTATCTAAAACACAATGTGTTGAAGAATAAAAATAAAGAAAATAAAAATAAAAATAAAAAGCATAAGTGTAATATGACCCAGTGTCATAACTCCAAACTGTATGCATTGAACCAAAAGTGCATGAAATACTCTTAAAGATATATGTGCTATACTATTCACTGAAAATAATGTGATAAAATGATGTGTTGTCAGTATAGGCAAACTATATATAAAATGTGATGATGATGAGAAGTGTGTTGGATATAATATTCTGCTCATTCTAACCGGGTAGGAACTTAAGGTTCTGTCCGGCTGCAAGTAACAGCTTGAAACTGATACTGTTGAGCAAGTATGTTTGCAGAACATATAAGTGCGATCTGTCACTGGTCGCCGACCAGATGAGAGTAAAGTTTACTAGCTAATCCCATACTAGCTATTGTCACAGTCAGACTGAGGGAATATAATAAAATTGCCCCAACGGACTCTAACAGGCCCATTTATCAAGATCCGTACGGAGCTTGAAGGGCCGTGTTTCTGGCGAGTCTTCAGACTCGCCAGAAACACAACTTATGAAGCAGCGGTCTAAAGACCGCTGCTCCATAACCCTGTCCGCCTGCTCTGAACAGGCGGACAGGAATCGCCGGACATCAACCCGATCGAATACGATCGGGTTGATAGTCAGCAGGGGGCGGCGTTGCACCAGCAGCTCTTGTGAGCTGCTGGTGCAATGTTAAATGCGGAGAGCATATTGCTCTCCGCATTTAGCGAGGTCTTGCGGACCTGATCCGCAGTGTCGGATCAGGTCCGCAAGCCCTTTGATAAATGGGCCTGCTAGAGATAATGTTGTATTAGATATAATATCCTGCTAATTCTGACCGGATAGGGACTTATAATTCTGGCCGGATGGGAACATTGGATAACAAAAGAAAGGTTCTAAAGTTCTAAGGTGCTTAAATATATATAGCCCTAAATATTGTTTTAATGAATGTGTGACCACCGGGTAAAACAATGACTATAATGACCTTATTCTAGACAAGAACCTCCAATACACGTTGCGAACTAAATAGTATAAAATGAAATAAAGCAATATAATAAGTTGCTACATGTGAGGTTAAGAACTAGAGCAAAATGTCATTTAATTAAATTAAATATTGGTGTAAAACATGAATGGTGTTAGTGAGAATGAACCCGGAATGTTGAAGAGTGAGAAATAAAATAAGAAGCGTGAGTGTGATGTAACCCGATGTGGTGTCCCCAAACTATCAATATTAAACCAAAATACATAAATTACTCTAAGTAAAATGTGTGCTATACTTTTCGATGGAAAATTAGTGTAATAAAGTAATATATTGTCATGTATAAACAAACTATATGTAGAAAATAATGATAATGGGAAGTGATAATTATACTGCATACTGAGAAAAACCAAAATAAGAACCAAATGTCAAAAACCAAGTATCAATATTAAATATTGTTGAAATATAAATATTACACAGTATGCAATATGTGAGGGGAAGAAAAAATTGAAAGAATAAAAAATGAAAGGAAATATAGAATTTGTGAATAATATACTATGATAACCTTTCTATCCAATAAATAACTTTATGTCAGATTTCTCATTTATGCCCATTGGTGCTCCAGTTTGTAATGTAAAGATCCAAAAGGCCTCTAGTTTATTTAGTTTATCATATCTATTCCCACCTGCATTCAATTTTGGAATATGATCGATAGCCTTAAATGAAAAATATTTAGAAGGTTTTTCACAGTGTGACCTAAAATGTTTAGCTACAGGTGTCTTTGGTTCTTTCTCTAACAGGGAAAGCAAGTGCTCCCTAATTCTGTCTTTGAGCATACGAGAAGTACGTCCTGTATATTGCTTTTTACAAAATTTACAGGTAATCAGATACACTACAAAAATTTAATTACAGGTTAGATTATATTTAATTTTATATATCGCACCTGTATTACTGGAAACAAATGAGGGCTCTACTTCAACAAAATCACATGACTTGCATGGATTTGTCCCACATTTAAAGAACCCTAGTTTTGGCTCCAACCATGTTCTCTGTGCATTATTTTTTTTTTTTATCAAAATCTCTACTAAAGTTGTTTCCAATATTCCGTGCTTTCCTAGACACAAATTTTATGTTGTTAATTACACCAGGATCTAAAAGCTTGTCCTTCTCAAGTATTGCTAGGTTTTTCTTAATAATTGTGCAGATTTCATGAAACTGTTTACTGTATGTAGTAGAAAATACTACTGTTGATCTGTTTGTGATTTAGACTTATTTGCTAAAAGATTATTTCTATCCATTAGAAGTAATTCATTAGATATTCTAATTAATACATTCTTTTTGTATCCTCTAGCTATAAATCTAGATGTAAGCTCTTCAGCTTGTTGCTTGTACTGCTGTGTGTTAGTGCAGTTTCTGCGAAAGCGCATGTATTGGCCCTTAGGAATACCACGTTTTAAATGTTCTGGATGATGTGAGTTAGCTCTAAGGATAGTGTTTCCTGCTATAGGTTTCCTATAGGTTACTGTCTCTATTTTGTTGTTAGATATTTTCAGTAACACATCCAAAAAAGCTAACTCAGTTCTTGTACTATCATGTGTAAATTTTAAGTTCATGTCATTGTCATTTATGTATTTAAGAAAGGATTGTAGTTGTGTGTCAGTCCCTTTCCAAATTACCAGCAGGTCATCTATGTACCTAAAATATGCTTTTATGCAAGATCTAAATGGATTCTCATCAGTATAGATCTTTATTAACTCAAAATAACAAGTACAAATTCGCATAGGAGGGGGCAAATTTTGCCCCCATCGCTGTGCCACACTTTTGTAAATAGTATTGTCCTAAAAACAGAAAATAATTGTGGGTTAAGAGATATCCTACAGTTTCAATAAGAAACTCAATGTATTCAATGTCATATTTGGTGTGTCTTCTCAGCATTTGGTAAAGTGCAAACAATCCTTGATTGTGAGGAATGCAAGAATATAGAGAAGACACATCAATGGAGACAAGAATACAGTCCTCGTCTAAAGTTGTCTCTTGCAACATATTCAGTAAGTGCTTAGTATCCCTGACGTGTCCAGGGGTAGAAGTGACAATGGGTTGTAACTGCTCATCCACAAAAGCACCTAGCCTCTCCCCCAGTGTACCAATGCCAGAAACAATTGGCCTACCTGGGGGAGAAGTCAGGCTCTTATGTATCTTAGGTATATGTTTAAAGGTGGAAATTTGAGGGTAACTTTTAGTTTGTCTGCAGTGGCAATTGTAATGAAACCTCTGTGTACTGATAGATCTAACAATTTTTCAAGATCCTGCTGAAATTTCAGAGTGGGATTGAAACTAAGTTTGAAATAAGTTTTGGCATCTTCAAGTTGTTTTAGAGCTTCCTTAATATAATTATCCTTATTTTGTACCACTACAGCACCACCCTTGTCAGAATTAGTTATCACCAGATTGTCATTGCTCTTAAGTTTATTAAGGGCAATCCTCTCCAATTTGGTCATATTATCACCTTAAATTTTGTTACGGCTAGATTTAGAGTTTTGTCGGTAACGACCCGCGTAGCTAACGCTGGCTTTTTTCTGGCCGCACCTTTTAAATAACTCTGGTATTGAGAGTTCACAGAATGGCTGTGTTAGGCTCCAAAAAGGGAGCGTACAGGCAGTGGCGTAGCGTGGGTTGTCAGCACCCAGGGCAAGGCAAGTATAGCGCCCCCTAACCCATTAGCACTGACCCACACAAACATACACATATGCCTACACCTATACCCACACTAACATACACATATGTATACACCTATACATGGTCACAAATATATAGATATACCTATACCGACACACATGCATACACTGTGATAATCGTTCAGCAACCTATATACACTCAAGCAGACATATAGTGGAGTATAACCTGAATGTTAGAGTAGCCTTGAGTCTCAAAACTTTTTCAGGTAGGCAGTTATGTCTGTATCAGGAGTGAGACTTTCAACTGCCGAATATAAAGCACATGTATCACTAGCAGGGTGAGAAGATCTGTGCTGTGTTATGTAGCTACCCTGACAGCTAATCAGCCTTCAGATTCCATTTTCATAAGCGGGGTACACAAATCGTGCTGATATTATTTATTCTTTTGGTGCATGAAAAGAGAAGAAAACTTGTACTAAAGTTCAGCTTTGTTGACAACTGAGACTTTAATAATTAAAGGCTCATTTGTCAACAAAGCTGAACTTTAGTACACGTTTTCTTCCCTTTCCATGCATCAAAGGAACAAATAATATCAGCACGATTTGTGCACAGACTACAACAGAACAATGACAGGAGACTTATTACTGAAATGCCTCTACTGAGTTCATATGACCTTAACTCACTGCGTTTCAGAGGCGGGTGATGGGTCTTCCTACGGCTGCCCCACTGCAATAATCACCGGAAGTGCTCAGCTGTTAACCTCTTCCTGTGTGCACAGTGCAGTGAGTCTCCCTTGTCCACACTCCACTTACATTGCACGCTGAGCCATAGGAGCCGACAGAGCACTTACAATACACCCCCCCGCAGTTAACACAGTAAAATACATTTTTAAAAAAGTTTTCACCCTTAGTGCTGCATCTGTCTGCAGTGGAGAAGGGAGGATGTGAGACAGTGAGAGCGCAAATTTTGCGCCCCTAAGAATTATGCGCCCGGGGCAACCGCCCCTGTGGCCCCCCCACGCTACGCCACTGCGTACAGGCATATTTAACGCCACTGCAACTCTCGATACCAGAGTTGCTTACGGACGCGGCCAGCCTCAAAAATGTGCTCGTGCACGATTCCCCCATAGAAAACAATGGGGCTGTTTGAGCTGAAAAAAAACCTAACACCTGCAAAAAAGCCGCGTTCAGCTCCTAACGCAGCCCCATTGTTGTCTATGGGGAAACACTTCCTACGTCTGCACCTAACACCCTAACTTGTACCCCGAGTCTAAACACCCCTAACCTTACACTTATTAACCCCTATTCTGCCGCCCCCGCTATCGCTGACCCCTGCATATTATTTTTAACCCCTAATCTGCCGCTCCGTAAACCGCCGCTACTTACATTATCCCTATGTACCCCTAATCTGCTGCCCCTAACACCGCCGACCCCTATATTATATTTATTAACCCCTAATCTTCCCCCCACAACATCGCCTCCACCTGCCTACACTTATTAACCCCTAATCTGCCGAGCGGACCGCACCGCTATTATAATAAAGTTATTAACCCCTAATCCGCCTCACTAACCCTATAATAAATAGTATTAACCCCTAATCTGCCCTCCCTAACATCGCCGACACCTAACTTCAAACATTAACCCCTAATCTGCCGACTGGAGCTCACCGCTATTCTAATAAATGTATTAAACCCTAAATCTAAGTCTAACCCTAACACTAACACCCCCCTAAATTAAATATAATTTAAATCTAACAAAATTAATTAACTCTTATTAAATAAATTATTCCTATTTAAAGCTAAATACTTACCTGTAAAATAAATCCTAATATAGCTACAATATAAATTATATTTATATTATAGCTATTTTAGGATTTATATTTATTTTACAGGTAACTTTGTATTTATTTTAACCAGGTACAATAGCTATTAAATAGTTAAGAACTATTTAATAGCTAAAATAGTTAAAATAATTACAAATTTACCTGTAAAATAAATCCTAACCTAAGTTACAATTAAACCTAACACTACACTATCAATAAATTAATTAAATAAAATACCTACAATTACCTACAATTAAACCTAACACTACACTATCAATAAATTAATTAAATACAATATCTACAAATAAATACAATGAAATAAACTAACTGAAGTACAAAAAATAAAAAAGAACTAAGTTACAAAAAATAAAAAAATATTTACAAACATCAGAAAAATATTACAACAATTTTAAACTAATTACACCTACTCTAAGCCCCCTAATAAAATAACAAAGACCCCCAAAATAAAAAAATGCCCTACCCTATTCTAAATTACTAAAGTTCCTTTGCGGGGCATGCCTCAAAGAATTCAGCTCTTTTGCCTGTAAAAAAAACACATACAATACCCCCCCCCAACATTACAACCCACCACCCACATACCCCTAATCTAACCCAAACCCCCCTTAAATAAACCTAACACTAAGCCCCTGAAGATCTTCCTACCTTATCTTCACCATACCAGGTTCACCGATCGATCCAGAAGAGCTCCTCCGATGTCCTGATCCAAGCCCAAGCGGGGGGCTGAAGATGTCCATGATCCGGCTGAAGTCATCATCCAAGCAGGAGCTGAAGAGGTCCATGATCCGGCTGAAGTCTTCTATCAACGGCATCTTCAATCTTCTTTCTTCCGGATCCATCTTGCAGACCTCCGACGCGGAACATCCTGCTGGCCCGACGGACTACCGACGAATGAAGGCTCCTTTAAGGGACGTCATCCAAGATGGCGTCCCTTGAATTCCGATTGGCTGATAGGATTCTATCAGCCAATCGGAATTAAGGTAGGAAAATTCTGATTGGCTGATGGAATCAGCCAATCAGAATCAAGTTCAATCCGATTGGCTGATTCAATCCAATCAGATTGAGCTTGCATTCTATTGGCTGTTCCGATCAGCCAATAGAATGCGAGCTCAATCTGATTGGCTGATCGGATCGGCCAATCGGATTGAACTTGATTCTGATTGGCTGATTCCATCAGCCAATCAGAATTTTCCTACCTTAATTCTGATTGGCTGATAGAATCCTATCAGCCAATCGGAATTCGAGGGACGCCATCTTGGATGACGTCCCTTAAAGGAACCGTCATTCGTCGGGAAGTCATCGTCGGAAGAAGATGGGCCCGTGCTGGAGGTAATCACGATGGAGCCGGTCCTCATCGGATGAAGATAGAAGATGCCGCTTGGAAGAAGATGGTTGCCGGTCCGGATCTACTCTTCTTCCCGGATAGGATGAAGACTTTGGACCCTCTTCTGGACTTCTTCAGCCGTCGGATGATGGATGTCTAGCCCCCGCTTGGGTTGGATGAAGATATCGGAGCCAGGACGGATCGGTGTGATACCCGGTGAGGTGAAGACAAGGTAGTAAGATCTTCAGGGGCTTAGTGTTAGGTTTATTTAAGGGGGGTTTGGGTTAGATTAGGGGTATGTGGGTGGTGGGTTGTAATGTTGGGGGGGGGTATTGTATGTGTTTTTTTACAGGAAAAAGAGCTGAATTTCTTGGGGCATGCCCCGCAAAGGGCCCTGTTCAGGGCTGGTAAGGTAAAAGAGCTTTGAACTTTTGTAATTTAGAATATTTAGAATAGGGTAGGGCATTTTTTATTTTGGGGGGCTTTGTTATTTTATTAGGGGGCTTAGAGTAGGTGTAATTAGTTTAAAATTGTTGTAATATTTTTCTTATGTTTGTAAATATTTTTTTTATTTTTTGTAACTTAGTTCTTTTTTATTTTTTGTACTTTAGTTTATTTAATTGTATTTATTTGTAGATATTGTATTTAATTCATTTATTGATAGTGTAGTGTTAGGTTTAATTGTAGGTAATTGTAGGTATTTAATTTATTTATTGATAGTGTAGTGTTAGGTTTAATTGTAACTTAGGTTAGGATTTATTTTACAGGTAAATTTGTAATTATTTTAACTATTTTAGCTATTAAATAGTTCTTAACTATTTAATAGCTATTGTACCTGGTTAAAATAAATACAAAGTTGCCTGTAAAATAAATATTAATCCTAAAATAGCTACAATATAATTATAATTTATATTGTAGCTATATTAGGGTTTATTTTACAGGTAAGTATTTAGCTTTAAATAGGAATAATTTATTTAATAAGAGTTAATTAATTTCGTTAGATTTAAATTATATTTAACTTAGGGGGGTGTTAGGGTTAGACTTAGCTTTAGGGGTTAAAACATTTATTAGAATAGCGGTGAGCTCCAGTCGGCAGATTAGGGGTTAATGTTTGAAGTTAGGTGTCGGCGATGTTAGGGAGGGCAGATTAGGGGTTAATACTATTTATTATAGGGTTAGTGAGGCGGATTAGGGGTTAATAACTTTATTATAGTATTGGTGCGGTCCGCTCGGCAGATTAGGGGTTAATAAGTGTAGGCAGGTGGAGGCGATGTTGAGGGGGGCAGATTAGGGGTTAATAAATATAATATAGGGGTCGGCGGTGTTAGGGGCAGCAGATTAGGGGTACATAGCTATAATGTAGCTGGAGGCGGCGTGCGGACGGCAGATTAGGGGTTAATAATAATATGCAGGGGTCAGCGATAGCGGGGGCGGCAGATTAGGGGTTAATAAATATAATATAGGGGTCGGCGGTGTTAGGGAGAGCAGATTAGGGGTACATAAGTATAACGTAGTTGGCGGTTGGCAGATTAGGGGTTAAAAATATTTAATCGAGTGGCGGCGATGTGGGGGGACCTCGGTTTAGGGGTGCATAGGTAGTTTATGGGTGTAAGTGTACTTTAGAGCACAGTAGTTAGGAGCTTTATAAACCGGCGTTAGCCCAGAAAGCTCTTAACTACTGACTTTTTTCTGCGGCTGGAGTTTTGTCGTTAGATTTCTAACGCTCACTTCAGCCACGACTCTAAATACCGGAGTTAGAAAGATCCCATTGAAAAGATAGGATATGCAATTGACGTAAGGGGATCTGCGGTATGGAAAAGTCGCGGCTGAAAAGTGAGCGTTAGACCCTTTCCTGACTGACTCCAAATACCGGCGGTAGCCTAAAACCAGCGTTAGGAGCCTCTAACGCTGGTTTTCACGGCTACCGCCAAACTCTAAATCTAGGCCTTAGCCTTTTTCTTTTTGTTTAAAGCTTGATGCAGTTCAATGAATTCCTTCTCAACTATAGTATGAAATGCCTCTATTAAATCACCCCTCATTTGTATGGGGTAAAATTTTTCATTTTTAGATTTTACCTTGACTACTGGAATAATATGAGAGCTAGTATCATGTCTAGTGCTTTCACTGTTGAGACTTGTTAAATCAATAAGGCTGCATTGTTCCTCAAAATTGTCTTCGATCTGCCATCCACATTCCAGGAGTGGACAATTGGGAGGCAGATTTTCGGAGCAGGCAGACCTTTCATCCTGGGGAGTGTGCTCTCCATCCGGAAGTGTTCTCTCAGATAACCCTCAGGTGGGGGCTTCCAGAGTTGGATCTGAGGGCGTCCTGCCAAAATGCCAAGGTTCCAAATTATGGTTCAAGGTCAAGAGGTCCTCAGGCCATTCTGATAGATGCTCTAGCGGTTCCTTGGATGTTTTCTCTGGCTTACCTGTTTCCTCCATTTGCTCTCCTTCCACAAGTCATTGCTCTTTTAAACATGAGAGAGCATCAGTAATCCTAATAGCTCCTGCATGGCCTCGCAGGATCTGGTTCGCGCATCTGGTACGGATGTCATCTCTACCTCCCTGGAGGTTACCTCTGAGGAAGGACCTTCTAATTCAGGGTCCTTTCCTCCATCCAAACCTAGGCCTAGATTTAGAGTTTGGCGTTAGCCGTCAAAACCAGCGTTAGAGGCTCCTAACGCTGGTTTTGGGCTACCGCTGATATTTAGAGTCGTGTAGGTAAGGGTCTAACGCTCACTTTCCAGCCGCGACTTTTCCATACCGCAGATCCCCCTACGCCATTTGCGTATCCTATCTTTTCAATGGGATCTTTCTAATGCCGGTATTTAGAGTCTTGGCTGAAGTGAGCGTTAGAAATCTAACGACAAAACTCCAGCCGCAGAAAAAAGCCAGGAGTTAAGAGCTTTCTGGTCTAACGCCGGTTCATAAAGCTCTTAACTACTGTGCTCTAAAGTACACTAACACCCATAAACTACCTATGTACCCCTAAACCGAGGCCCCCCCACATCGCCGCCACTCTAATAATTTTTTTTAACCTTTATCTGCCGACCGCTCACCGCCGCCACCTACGTTATACTTATGTACCCCTAATCTGCTGCCCCTAACACCGCCGACCCCTACATAATATTTATTAACCCCTAATCTGCCCTCCAACGTCGCTGCTACCTTACCTACAATAATTAACCCCTAATCTGCCGACCGGACCTCACCGCTACTATAATAAAGTTATTAACCCCTAATCCGCCTCACTCCCGCCTCAATAACCCTATAATAAATAGTATTAACTCCTAATCTGCCCTCCCTAACATCAACGACACCAAACTTCAAGTATTAACCACTAATCTGCCGACCGGACCCCACCGCTACTCTATTAAATGTATTAACCCCTAAAGCTTCTTTAAAGCTTGATGCAGTTCAATTAATTCCTTCTCAACTATAGTATGAAATGCCTCTATTAAATCACCCCTCATTTGTATGGGGTAAAATTTTTCATTTTTAGATTTTACCTTGACTACTGGAATAATATGAGAGCTAGTATCATGTCTAGTGCTTTCACTGTTGAGACTTGTTAAATCAATAAGGCTGCATTGTTCCTCAAAATTGTCTTCGATCTGCCATCCACATTCCAGGAGTGGACAATTGGGAGGCAGATTTTCTGAGCAGGCAGACCTTTCATCCTGGGGATTGTGCGCTCCATCCGGAAGTGTTCTCTCAGATAACCCTCAGGCGGGGGCTTCCAGAGTTGGATCTGAGGGCGTCCTGCCAAAATGCCAAGGTTCCAAAGTATGGTTCAAGGTCAAGAGGTCCTCAGGCCATTCTGATAGATGCTCTAGCGGTTCCTTGGATGTTTTCTCTGGCTTACCTGTTTCCTCCATTTGCTCTCCTTCCACAAGTCATTGCTCTTTTAAACATGAGAGAGCATCAGTAATCCTAATAGCTCCTGCATGGCCTCGCAGGATCTGGTTCGCGCATCTGGTACGGATGTCATCTCTACCTCCCTGGAGGTTACCTCTGAGGAAGGACCTTCTAATTCAGGGTCCTTTCCTCCATCCAAACCTAGGCCTAGATTTAGAGTTTGGCGTTAGCCGTCAAAACCAGCGTTAGAGGCTCCTAATGCTGGTTTTGGGCTACCGCTGGTATTTAGAGTCGTGTAGGTAAGGGTCTAACGCTCACTTTCCAGCCGCGGCTTTTCTATACCGCAGATCCCCCTACGCCATTTGCGTATCCTATCTTTTCAATGGGATCTTTCTAATGCCGGTATTTAGAGTCTTGGCTGAAGTGAGCGTTAGAAATCTAACGACAAAACTCCAGCCGCAGAAAAAAGCCAGGAGTTAAGAGCTTTCTGGGCTAACGCCGGTTCATAAAGCTCTTAACTACTGTGCTCTAAAGTACACTAACACCCATAAACTACCTATGTACCCCTAAACCGAGGCCCCCCCACATCGCTGCCACTCTAATAATTTTTTTTAACCTTTATCTGCCGACCGCACACCGCCGCCACCTACGTTATACTTATGTACCCCTAATCTGCTGCCCCTAACACCGCTGACCCCTACATAATATTTATTAACGTTTAAGAAAAATCAGAAAATATCAAAGCGCCAGCTGACCGGCAGGGTTCAAAATGTGAAACCAATTTCTTCACAATTGGATTAAAACAAAGTGGTTTATTCAAAATAATATTAAAAATATTAAAACATAGATTCTTGGCAATTTTTTGACAATCTTAAAAGAGTTTAAAACAGTTGGTGTACAAATTCGATATACATATAGTGGATTATCTAACATGGATCCACATGTTGCATTTAACAATAAAAGGTGCCTTCGAAATGAACAGTAAAACAAATGGTCCTATAGCAGTGTTATCTGTGGTAATTATGGATAACTTAAGTATGGTGGCTTAGAAACATCCAGAAATAAAATAAACGATCCTATAACAGTGCTACCTACTATAGTTATCAGACCGGTTCTCAGATTATACAATAAAGTATATGATTCTGTGACAATGTTACCTGCTAGAATTTTTGCACAGTTTAAAACAGACCGGTTATAGATATCTCTAATGCGGTTATGTTTGAAAGTAGCTTTTACACACGAATATGGCCAGAGTAGTTTTATCTCTCTGTGGATATATTTTCAAATAAGTAGAAAGTGGGCTGTGGCCTCAACCCGTACCAGTTCCTTATGCTTTAAGTTGAAAGAATAGAACCGATCGACTGTACCTCACAAGGATCAGTGACCGTTCTCCGCTAGCGGAAAGAGAAGAGGATGTGTGCTGAATACACGCTAATTGTGTGACAGGTAAGTTCGTGAAAAAGTCAAAATAAATAATACAAAATAGAAAATTCGGTTGGTGCTAATTACCAGGTCCCATGTGTAGAAATGCAAAAAAATAATTCAAAATTGCTAATACTAGTAAACACTGTGTATCGATATTTAAAACCAAAAATCCAAAATATGGCAATGAAAATAGGTGTTTAAAAAGGTGTATAGAAATCAAAACTTAAAACACGGATGTCTCCCAAATAATAAAGTGTGCTCCAGTGGATTCCTCAAATATCACTAGTGACCAGCATGATTACAGCCGACAAAATAATAGCCAAAAAATAAAGATGAAAATAAGATATTTTCGTTAATAGTCAAAATTAAAGTGTTCCAAGTTAAGATAATTCCTCTTTCTGTGGTTTAACAGTCTATGTGAGGTATTATTGCCTGTAGCGGGGATTGGGCTTCAGCGTCAATAGACAATTTGCAGCTCCAGCGTCACCCAGGTCTTTATTCCTTCTGCCGAAAGAAATAATAATAGTGCAGATGGTTTTTCAAACAGATATATAAATTGGAATGCTACTCACCAGTCGACGCGTTTCGGTCAAACATAGACCTTTTTCAAGACTCTTTCCGCTAGCGGAGAACGGTCACTGATCCTTGTGAGGTACAGTCGATCGGTTCTATTCTTTCAACTTAAAGCATAAGGAACTGGTACGGGTTGAGGCCACAGCCCACTTTCTACTTATTTGAAAATATATCCACAGAGAGATAAAACTACTCTGGCCATATTCGTGTGTAAAAGCTACTTTCAAACATAACCGCATTAGAGATATCTATAACCGGTCTGTTTTAAACTGTGCAAAAATTCTAGCAGGTAACATTGTCACAGAATCATATACTTTATTGTATAATCTGAGAACCGGTCTGATAACTATAGTAGGTAGCACTGTTATAGGATTGTTTATTTTATTTCTGGATGTTTCTAAGCCACCATACTTAAGTTATCCATAATTACCACAGATAACACTGCTATAGGACCATTTGTTTTACTGTTCATTTCGAAGGCACCTTTTATTGTTAAATGCAACATGTGGATCCATGTTAGATAATCCACTATATGTATATCGAATTTGTACACCAACTGTTTTAAACTCTTTTAAGATTGTCAAAAAATTGCCAAGAATCTATGTTTTAATATTTTTAATATTATTTTGAATAAACCACTTTGTTTTAATCCAATTGTGAAGAAATTGGTTTCACATTTTGAACCCTGCCAGTCAGCTGGCGCTTTGATATTTTCTGATTTTTCTTAAACGTTTCTGACCACTAGGGGTCACCCATCAGAGCTAAGGGTCTAATTAGTAGTAGGCGCTAAGTGATTTCTTCTCAGAATATTTATTAACCCGTAATCTGCCCTCCAATGTCGCTGCTACCTTACCTACAATAATTAACCCCTAATCTGCCGACCGGACCTCACCGCTACTATAATAAAGTTATTAACCCCTAATCCGCCTCACTCCCGCCTCAATAACCCTATAATAAATAGTATTAACTCCTAATCTGCCCTCCCTAACATCACCGACACCTAACTTCAAATATTAACCCCTAATCTGCCGACCGGACCCCACCGCTACTCTATTAAATGTATTAACTCCTAAAGCTAAGTCTAACCCTAACACTAACACCCCCCCTAAGTTAAATATAATTTTTATCTAACGAAATAAATTAACTCTTATTAAATAAATTATTCCTATTTAAAGCTAAATACTTACCTGTAAAATAAACCCTAATATAGCTACAATATAAATTATAATTATATTGTAGCTATTTTAGGATTAATATTTATTTTACAGGCAACTTTGTATTTATTTTAACCAGGTACAATAGCTATTAAATAGTTAAGAACTATTTAATAGCTACCTAGTTAAAATAATTACAAAATTACCTGTAAAATAAATCCTAACCTAAGTTACAATTAAATCTAACACTACACTATCAATAAATTAATTACATAAAATACCTACAAATAAATACAATTAAATAAACTAACTAAAGTACAAAAAAATAAAAAAGAACTAAGTTACAAAAAATAAAAAAATATTTACAAACATTAGAAAAATATTACAACAATTTTAAGCTAATTAAACCTACTCTAAGCCCCCTAATAAAATAACAAAGCCCCCCAAAATAAAAAAATGCCCTACCCTATTCTAAAATGAAAATAGAAAAGCTCTTTTACCTTACCAGCCCTTAAAAGGGCCTTTTGCGGGGCATGCCCCAAAGAATTCTGCTCTTTTGCCTGAAAAAAAAACATAAAATACCCCCCCAACATTACAACCCACCACCCACATACCCCTAATCTAACCCAAACCCCCCTTAAATAAACCTAACACTAAGCCCCTTAATATCTTTCTACCTTATCTTCACCACGCCGGGTATCACCGATCAGTCCAGGCTCCGAAATCTTCATCCAAGCCCAAGCAGGGGCTTAAGATATCCATCCTCCGGCTGAAGTCTTGATCCAAGCGGCGGCTGAAGAGGTCCATCATCGGGGCTGAAGTCTTCATCCTATCCGGGCAGAAGAGGAGATCCGGACCAGTAGACATCTTCATCCAAGCGGCATCTTCTATCTTCTTCCATCCGTCGACGAGCGGCTCCATCTTCAAGACCTCCGGTGCGGATCCATCCTCTTCTTCCGATGTCCTAACACAGAATGAGGGTTCCTTTAAGGGACGTCATCCAAGATGGAAGAAGTCTTACAATAATTCTCTAAGATAGAATCCTAACTATTCATCACAGTAATGTGCTCTCAAAAGGTCTATCATTTTGTCCTACGCCAACAATGGATAAATTTGACATAATCAAAGATCTTCAATTATTTCTGCGAAAACTAACATTGAAAAGGTTATACAACAAAACAACAGATCCTACGAATACAGAGGACTGGACCCAGGAAGAACAAAATTGTCTTGAAACTTTGGAAGAACTATTAAAAGAAAATGAACCAGCTAAACAAAAACAGTGGAGAGAGAAAATGAAAAATAAATCTAAATATATGCCCAAATCACAAGACTGTCCTCAAATAGAAGTCTTTAATCAATTGGTATGCTCAAAAATAATGCAAATGGAGGAAACTCAGACCGCAAAAAATTTAACCAAACATGAACTGAAGGCCCTAGATGAAATGAAAAGATGGGATGATGTCATTATCAGAAACTCTGACAAGGGCGGAAACGTGGAAATCTGGCCAGTTACACTATACCTCCAAGAAGCAGAAAAACAATTGAATGACAAAACCTGTTATCAAAAATTAAACTACAACCCAATACAAGAGCATTCACAGAAATACAATAAACTCATTGATTTTGCTAAAAAACAAAAAATTATATAATCTAAAGAACATTCCTTCCTAAAAAATTCTGAACCCACGATACCGACTTTCTACCTTATTCCGAAAGTGCACAAAAACATCAAACAACCTCCGGGACGCCCAATTATTTCAGGAATAAACAGCATAACAGAAAAGGCGAGCCAGTATGTCGACTCTAGATTGAGGGAATATTTACCCCAATTAAGCTCTTATGTACAAGACACTCGAGATGTCCTAAATCAACTACTCAATATTCAGGTTACTTCGTCCACTTGGCTAGTAACTGCGGATGTCGAGTCACTCTACACCTGTATTCAACATAATTTGGGCTTAGAAGCAACTGAATATTTTCTTAAAATGGGCTCTGAAGAAAATAGTGAACATGACCAATTCATTCTTCAACTACTCAAGTTTGTCTTAACGCATAATACTTTTACATTCAATCATCAATTTTACCTACAGATCCGCGGAACAGCCATGGGGACCTCCTGTGCTCCCACATATGCCAATCTATTTTTAGGTTGGTGGGAGCACAGTGTAGTGTTCGCAGATACTAATGATAGATTCCTAAAATACATACCCATGTGGCTGCGTTACATTGATGATGTGCTGTTCCTGTGGGAAGGCTCAAAAGAAGAACTTGATACATTCCTCCAAGTATTAAATAACAACAAGTTAAACATCAAATTAACACACGAAGCTGATCTAAAATCAATCACCTTTCTAGACCTTGTAATAACTAAAGACGAACAAGGAAATCTATGTACCGATGTCCATCGTAAGAAAACAGCAACAAACAGTCTACTACAAAGTACTAGTGCACATGCACCAAGCACCATAAGAGCTCTACTGATAGGAGAATTTCTACGAATGCGCAGAAATTGCTCAAATGAAGAAAATTACAACCAAAGAGCTAAGGAATTAAAAGAAAGACTTATAACACGAGGGTACAGCAAACGGTCAATAAAGAAAGCAGAATACCGGGCACGATTGACAGAAAGGACCACATTACTCGAAACTAAACCTAAGAAGAGCGACAACAAAGTAAGATTTATAACCACTTACAACCCTAATTCCAGGATGATCACAAATACGATCAATGAACACTGGCACATCCTGAAATCAGACCCAATTTTGGGTAAAATATTAGAAGAAAGGGTACAAGTAGGATATAAAAGAGCCAAAAATCTGAAGGACTTGGTAAGTCCAAGCCACTTCCAAGGTCCAAAAACAAGAAATGCCCTCAAACCAGGTACATTCAAATGTGGGACATGCAGTACCTGCAGCTTCATGTTAAAAATTGATACTGTCACAGACAGATTTGACAGGAAACACAAAATTAACAAACATATCAATTGCCATACTGAAGGGGTAATTTATGCCCTTAAATGTAAATGCAAGAAATATTACGTTGGAATGACGTCAAGAAAAATAAGAACCAGACTCCAAGAACATCTAAGGAACATTAAAAACGCAGACAAGGATCTCAAAGAAGGTAAAAAAATCACTTCAGTGGCCAGACACTTCCTCAAGCATCATCAATCTAAACAAAACGAACTGAAATGCTTCGGCCTACAGAAAATCTCTTTAGGAATTAGGGGAGGCGATCTGGAAACTAAATTACTCCAAGCTGAAACAAAGTGGATATTTTTACTGAATAGCGTTCAACCATATGGTCTAAATGAACAAAACAATTACAGCTCTTTTCTTTAAGAATTAATAAAAATCCAAAAAAATTTGGAAAGATACAGATGCTTCACCAAATTTATACAAAAAATCTTTTGTTAATGTCTTAAGAACTCAGTATAAGATTCGAGACAAAACTAAGAACATTAATCAAAAGGATAAACCAACATTCACACTCTTTTATCTTTTACTTTTATAGATTCAGAAGATAACTGTATATTTAACAAGTTGAATGTTAAGGAAAGCTATAACTAAAAACTATTCTTCAAGTAGTCCTGCTAAGATGAATAACACTATTTTCAGACATAGAGATCACTATTAAAGTGAGCAGCCCTTATTTATATTACAAAACAGGGGCATTACAATAACACACAATTTTATTTTAAAAGTATAATTATTCTTTATTTAAAAACATTCACGTTTCACCATCACTAAAGGGTGTATAGTTCTTTTTCTAAGCCACGTTTAAAGTTCACTATAAAGGCATTTTTTCACACACACAGAAATCACGAGTAAAATAATACTTCACAAACATTTATTTCCGTCACAGGGTACAATTAAAGACTTAGAATAGTGACATCACTCACATTATTTACTCTAAAGAGAAATTACACAGTGAAAATTTCTGCACAGGATCCCACAAAGGATCCATAAGATATAAGATGATACTCATATATTTAGAGGGCACTTCATGTCTATTAACATGATTATAAGGGTTAGATTATAGTTAAAAACACGTATCACAGTCACAACAAGTATTTTCTTTGTTTTTTAAGCACTAGGTAATAATGAAGCTAAAAATAATTTCAAAATTACTTCACTCCAAGTCTGAAGAGTGTTTTAACAAAAGCTAGATTTAGCTACCGCAAACTACTTAAGTATAAATACAATATTTGACAGTAGCAGATTCCAATATGAATCCATCATCAGGACATAGAAACATGTAAATGTTATCAGAATCACTAGATCATGTATATGAGATTAATAGATAAGAGAACTTAAGGTATTTTGATCATTATGTTGTTTTAGTGCATCATAATCAAATAGTGACAATGTCATTACTAAAGGGTAAACACATAAGAAATATACTTGCAAATGTCTCCATAATTCAGCTAAGAATATATGAAAGAATGGAGAAAGACAGATTATCGCTGAACACATAGAACTACAATACCCAGAATACATGCAGACCACGTCAAACAGCACGCACGGTGGATTCTGCTTTCCATTGGATAGAACCAACTACCTACAGGGTTTATAAATCGCAGGCAAACAGTGCACTTGCGATAACCCTTTGAAAAAGCCGGAGTTCATGGCGAAACATGTTAGGGATTTAGGGAAATGGTGAGGAGTCTTAGCGAGCTCCTGTGTTTTAGTTGCTAGCTTCAATTAGTGCTATGTTTAAAACCATACAGGCTATCTATTAGGATATAGTCGTAACTTTATGTATTAAAAGGAGAACCAGAACTCATATAATTAGACCGGCTTTTTGGAGAGTGGCTGCTACTCCATTTGCAATTACCGCTGGGGAACCAGACTGCCCCTCCGGCAATTCAACTAACAGCGAAAAGCCATTTCATTATTACAAAACAACATAAGCCGAGTCATAAATATGACTATTTCAGGAGCTCTATAGTACTTTATTATTACCGGCAAATCAGACTATTGCACCGGTTTTAAATAATATAATAATATGAGCGCTGAATCCTGATTTAATAGCCATACCGGACAGGCTAACAATACAATGTGCTGCTTTCTAAATATTTAACCGTTACTGGGATGCTGGCAGGCACTAACGGAGACTTAATTTAAATAGTAAAGCGCCAAACAAAAATCATATAGATACCGGGCGTTACCGGACGAGTGGACACAAAAGCCGAGTCTAGAATTATATGCCTCAAACATTACGGGGTCAAACAAAAACGCATATGTGGGTATTCAAACTTAGACAGTCCTATATTCATAGGGAATGCTAAGAAAATACTCTATAAATTCAACTAAGAGGGTATAGATAACTATAAGTACTCATCGGGTGTCACAAAGAGTTTGAACAAGACTGTTAGAATATAACACAATTTCAACAGGAAAGTGCAATATTCCATCTATGTATTGTATCTAAATAAAGATTGACATAAGTTGAAAAAAAGTCTTGCATGTGAAAAGACACGCACCTCAAGCAGTATTACATAGCAGCACCTTACTGGGCTAGTAATTCGAGTGTGTTAACTATAATGAGATTTACCAAACTATTCTAAATACATATATACTAGATAAAAAGGTAGAAACCATAAACATCTCCCTGCCTAACATTGAGTACTCTTTTACCACTGAAGAAACACATACTAAAAAGCAATGTACATTAAACGTTATCTTGCCTTCAGTGGCTGAATTTTGTGAATCAAACAAATTAGCTAAAGGGAGAAAAAACTTTATTGTCAAATCCAATCTGTGGAGTACAATAATAAACCACGGCACAATATATAAAAAACTTGTATGTGTCTATCTTAAATACAGCAAATCATTAAATCTCAAAGTTAAAAAACAAGAGAACGTGTAACACAATCTATTTTGAATCTGGGTAATACTGTAACAAGAGAAAGTGTAACACATACACAAGTAGATACAACATAAAATACCATTACGAATCTACATTATAAAAACTATGCAACACAGTTAAAACTGTATCTAACATTTTTTCAAATTATACTTACAAATAAGATGATTAACAATCTCTAGGTCGTATTACCTAAGAGAACCAAAGAGGGAATCTTATCACATCACATCTTATGTATTCTAACCAAATAATTTAGATACGGAATACTACCCTTTCGACTATTAGATACATAAAACATATTGTTCAACAGCCATAACTATAGAAGGTTTATATAGGGATTAACCATTAAATACTACCCACTTATAGTAGATTTTAAGGACTTTGATATTGTTGTTAATCATTTAACAGTCAACCCAATAGACCCACGCATGACAACAGTCCTTTAATATACCTTATATTCTCCATACCCACATCCTATATACAGACTCTGTAGACTATCCAGGATTTACAACATTCTTAATAAGTCAGTTCTGTAGACATCACCAACTTAAGACCCCAGATTAACTACCTAAATACTCTCCTTTGTTAAATATAACATAGCCTCTATTTTTAGCTAGTGTTTTTTATTATATGTTGTTTTCCGCTAATTTTAGCACTGTTTAATTAATAAACGTTAAGTTTTAATTTAGTGTGGTTCTTGTATACTTTGAGAACATTATCATTTCAATCTCTGATTAGTCTTTTTGAATATCGTGGTTAATTCCAGTTCATTCACATAGCTCACGAGTGCTATTCGTGTACATTTCCTAGTGGTTATTAATTTAACCACGTTCAGTCTTTCAAGTTGCAGCCAAGTACACAGCACCGCAGACTCCAGTATTACATACTATTACATCTGGAAATTATCCCAGAAGTAGCTACAGTAAGAGATCCTGAGCTTAGTCTTAAGTGAAATTGTAGTGCCATTGGTCTCCCCCTCTTTTCATCCAAGATGGCGTCCATCGAATTCCGATTGGCTGATAGGATTCTATCAGCCAATTGGAATTAAGGTAGGAAAATTCTGATTGGCTGATGGAATCAGCCAATCAGATTCAAGTTCAATCCGATTGGCTGATCCAATCAGCCAATCAGATTGAGCTTGCATTCTATTGGCTGTTCCGATCAGCCAATAGAATGCGAGCTCAATCTGATTGGCTGATCCAATCAGCCAATCGGATTGAACTTGAATCTGATTGGCTGATTCCATCAGCCAATCAGAATTTTCCTTCCTTAATTCCGATTGGCTGATAGAATCCTATCAGCCAATTGGAATTTGAGGGACGCCATCTTGGATGATGTCCCTTAAAGGAACCCTCATTCTGTGTTAGGACGTCGGAAGAAGAGGATGGAACCGCGCCGGAGGTCTTGAAGATGGAGCTGCTCGTCGACGGATGGAAGAAGAAAGAAGATGCCGCTTGGATGAAGATATCTACCGGTCCGGATCTCCTCTTCTGCCCGGATAGGATGAAGACTTCAGCCCCGATGATGGACCTCTTCAGCCGCCGCTTGGATCAAGACTTCATCCGAAGGATGGACGTCTTCAGCCCCTGCTTGGGCTTGGATGAAGACTTCGGAGCCTGGACCGATCGGTGATACCCGGTGTGGTATCTTCAGGGGCTTAGTGTTAGGTTTATTTAAGGGGGGTTTGGGTTAGATTAGGGGTATGTGGGTGGTGGGTTGTAATGTTGGGGGGGTATTGTATGGGTTTTTTTTACAGGCAAAAGAGCTGAATTCTTTGGGGCATGCCCCGCAAAAGGCCCTTTTAAGGGCTGGTAAGGTAAAAGAGCTTTTCTATTTGTATTTTAGAATAGGGTAGGGCATTTTTTTATTTTGGGGGGCTTTGTTATTTTATTAGTGGGCTTAGAGTAGGTGTAATTAGCTTAAAATTGTAATATTTTTATAATGTTTGTAAATATTTTTTTATTTTTTGTAACTTAGTTCATTTTTTCTTTTTTGTACTTTAGTTAGTTTATTTAATTGTATTTATTTGTAGGTATTGTATTTAATTAATTTATTGATAGTGTAGTGTTAGGTTTAATTGTAGATAATTGTAGGTATTGTATTTAATTAATTTATTGATAGTGTAGTGTTAGGTTTAATTGTAACTTAGGTTAGGATTTATTTTACAGGTAATTTTGTAATTATTTTAACTAGGTAGCTATTAAATAGTTATTAACTATTTAATAGCTATTGTACCTGGTTAAAATAAATACAAAGTTGCCTGTAAAATAAATATTAATCCTAAAATAGCTACAATATAATTATAATTTATATTGTAGCTATATTAGGATTTATTTTACAGGTAAGTATTTAGCTTTAAATAGGAATAATTTATTTAATAAGAGTTCATTTATTTCGTTAGATTTTAATTATATTTAACTTAGGGGGGTGTTAGTGTTAGGGTTAGACTTAGCTTTAGGGGTTAATACATTTATTATATTAGCAGTGAGGTCCGGTCGGCAGATTAGGGGTTAATAATTGTAGGTAGGTGGAGGCGACGTTGGGGGCGGCAGATTAGGGGTTAATAAATATAATATAGGTGTCGGCGGTGTTAGGGGCAGCAGATTAGGGGTACATAGGGATAATCTAGGTTGCGGCTGTGTACAGAGCGGCAGATTAGGGTTTAAAAAAAATATGCAGGTGTCAGCGGGGCGGCAGATTAGGGGTTAATAAGTGTAAGGTTAGGGGTGTTTAGACTCGGGGTACATGTTAGGGTGTTATGTGCAGACTTAGGAAGTGTTTCAATATGGGAAACAATGGGGCTGCGTTAGGAGCTGAACGCTGCTTTTTTGCAGGTGTTAGGTTTTTTTCAGCTCAAACAGCCCCATTGTTTCCTATGGGAGAATCGTGCACGAGCACGTTTTTGAAGCTGGCCGCGTCCGTAAGCACCGCTGGTATTGAGAGTTGCAGTGGCGGTAAATTATGCTATACGCTCCTTTTTTGGAGCCTAACACAGCCCTTCTGTGAACTCTAAATACCAGCAGTATTTAAAAGGCACGGGGAAAAAAAAGCCAGCGTTAGCTACGCGGGTCGTTACCGACAAAACTCTAAATCTAGCCGCTAGATTCTCTAAAGCTGACTGCTTGGAGATTGAACGCCTAGTTCTGTCTAGACGTGGTTTTTCTGAGGCGGTCATTGAAACTATGCTCCAGGCATGCAAACCTGTTACTCCCAAGATTTACTATAAGGTATGGTGTAAATATCTTTTATTGGTGCGAATCTAAAGGGTTCTCCTGGAGCTGAGTGAGGATTCCCCAGATTTTGTATTTTCTTCAGGATGGCCTGGAGAAGGGTTTATCGGTCAGTACTCCAAAGGGTCAGATTTCTGCCCTATCTATCCTTTTGCACAAATGTTTGGCAGATTTACCAGATGTTCAAGCCTTTGTTCAGGCCCTGGTTAGAATGAGGCCTGTGTTTAAACCTGTTGCTCCTCCATGGTGCCTTAATCTAGTTCTTCAAGTTTTGCAGCAGACTCCGTTTGAGCCGATGCATGTTGTTGATATAAAATTGTTATCTTGGAAGGTTTTGTTTCATCTTGCTATTTCTTCTGCTCAAAAAGTGTCTGAGCTTTCAGCTCTGCAGTGTGATTCCCCGTACCTTATTTTTCATGCTGACAAGGTGGTCCTTCATACAAAATTGGGTTTTCTCCCTAAGGTGGTGTCAGATTGAAACATTAATCAGGAAATTGTTGTTCCTTCTTTTTGTCCTAATCCTTCTTCTCATAAGAAATGTCTTTTGCATAACTTGGATGTTTTGCAAGCTCTAAAATTTTACTTGCAAGCTACTAAAGATTTTCAGCAATTTTCTGCCCTGTTTGTTGTTTTCTCTGGAAAACGTAAGGGTCAGAAGGTCACTTCTACTACTCTATCTCTATAGTTGAGAAGTTTGAGATTGCTGGACAGCAGCCTCCTGAGAGAATTATAGCTCATTCCACTAGGGCTGTCTCCTATTCTTGGGCTTTCAGAAATGAAGCTTCTGTGGAACAGATTTGCAAGGCGGTTACATGGTCCTCTCTGCATACTTTTTCGAAATTCTACAAATTTGATACTTTTGCTTTGGCTGAGGCTTTTTTTGGGAGAAAGGTTCTTCAAGCGGTGGTGCCTTCTGTTTAGCTCCTCCTGCCTTTTTCTCCCTCCCTGTTCATTCCATGTTCTCTAGCTTGGGTATTGGTTCCCACTAGTAATTGGAATGACGTTGTGGACCCTCCATGTCTTAGGAAAAAAAACAAAATTTATGCTGATACTCAGCATTTGTTTTTACTCATTTGTTTTACTTGTTTTAACATGTGCTCTTGATAAAGATGTGTAATACGTTATAAAGAAATAAAACCTTCTTTTATCCAAGTTGAAAGATTGTCAATATCTTTCTTTGCTGTGCCTGGCCAGATTCTCCTTTTATATGGAGTAAGTTACTACATTTTTTTCCATTTTATATTGGATATCTTTGTCATTTGAGTTTCCATTCACTCCTAGTCCAGTATTTGGATACTTTTTGGAAGATTGGCATTTGATACCAGAATCCTGTGGACTCTTGCCACCCAATATTACACTACAGTTCAAGCTGACCATATACTACTTACGGACCTTTTTTTCTCTTCGTTTATCAGAGAAAAATCATCTAACAGACCTGCGCCATCTATTACCACTACCCTATTTCTATACAGTCACAGAGGAGAGACTGCAAGAAGGCAGCGGTCTAATCTAAAGGGAGTATCAGTTCTTAGTTCATCTGTTACAGAATATTGTGTTCTTTCCAATTTTGTATTTATTCCATCTGGCACTTCTGTACATTGCTTTGTGTTTCAAAATTTATGCTTACCTGATAAATTTCTTTCTTTCCAGACATGGAGAGTCCATGACCCTGCCCTCTTTTTAATTATAATTCGGCAGTTTTTTAGAGTAAACCTCAGGCACCTTTTTTACCCTTGTGTTTTCTTTTTCCATTTTCCTTCAGCTGAATGACTGGGATTATGCGTAAGGGTGCTCTTTGCCTCCTCCTGCTGGCCAGGAGTTTAATATCCCACTAGTAATTGGAATGACGTTGTGGACTCTCCATGTCCGGAAAGAAAGAAATGTATCAGGTAAGCATAAATTTTGTTTTATTGTGAAACAAACAAGAAATAAGACAAAAAAACAGAAAACTTGAGCGTGCATAACTATTCACCCCCCAAAGTCAATACTTGTAGAGTCACCATTTACAGCAATTACAGCTGCAAGTCTCTTGGGGTAGGTCTCTATAAGCTTGGCACATCTACCCATTGGTATTTTTCAAGGCAAAACTGCTCCAGCTCCTTCAAATTGGATGGGTTCTGCCGGTGTCCAACAATTTTTAATTCATACCACAGATTCTCAATTGGATTGAGGTCTGGGCTTTGACTAGGCCATTCCAAGACATTTAAATGTTTCCACTTAAACCACTCGAGTGTTGCTTTAGCAGTATGCTTAGGGTCATTGTTCTGCTGGAAGGTGAATCTCCGCCCCAGTCTCAAATCTCTGGAATACTGGAACAGATGAAAAATATCCCACAGCATGATGCTACCACCACCATGCTTCACTGTGGGGATGGTGTTCTCGGGGTGATGAGTGGTGATGGGTTTGCGCCAGACATAGCATTTAATTTGATGGCCAAAAAGCTAAATTTTAGTCTCATCTGACCAGAGTATTTCTTTTTATATGTTTGGGAAGTCTCCCACATGCCATTTGGCAAACAGCAAACATGTTTACTTATTTTTTTCTTTAAGCAATGGCTTTTTTCTGGCCACTCTTCCAAAAAGCCCAGCTCTGTGAAGTGTGCAACTTAAAGTGGTCCTATGGACAGGTACTCCAATATCCCTATAACCAAACCCTGATTTGTACTTCTCCACAATTTTGTCCCTGACCTGCTTGTAGAGCTCCTTGGTCTTCATGGTGCCGCTTGCTTGGTGGTGCCCCTTACTCAGTGGTGTTGCAGACTCTGGGGCCTTTCAGAAAAGGTGTATATATACTGAGATCATGTGACACTTAGGCCTAGATTTGGAGTTCGGCGGTAGCCGTCAAAACCAGCGTTAGAGGCTCCTAACGCTGGTTTTAGGCTACCGCCGGTATTTGGAGTCAGTCAGGAAAGGGTCTAACGCTCACTTTTCAGCCGCGACTTTTCCATACCGCAGATCCCCCTACGCCATTTGCGTATCCTATCTTTTCAATGGGATCTTTCTAACGCCGGTATTTAGAGTCGTTTCTGAAGTGAGCGTTAGAGCTCTAACGACAAAATTCCAGCCGCCTGAAAATAGCAGGAGTTAAGAGCTTTCTGGCTAACGCCGGTTCATAAAGCTCTTAACTACTGTACCCTAAAGTACACTAACACCCATAAACTACCTATGTACCCCTAAACCGAGCTCCCCCCACATCGCCGCCACTCGATTTAAATTTTTAACCCCTAATCTGCCGACCGCCACCTACGTTATACTTATGTACCCCTAATCTGCTGCCCCTAACCCCGCCGACCCCTGTATTACATTTATTAACCCCTAACCTGCCCCCCACAACGTCGCCGCCAGCTACTTAAAATAATTAACCCCTAATCTTCCGACCGCAAAGCGCCGCCACCTACGTTATCCCTATGTACCCCTAATCTGCTACCCCTAACACCGCCGACCCCTATATTATATTTATTAACCCCTAATCTGCCCCCCTCAACGTCGCCGACACCTGCCTACACTTATTAACCCCTAATTTGCCGAGCGGACCTGAGCGCTACTATAATAAAGTTATTAACCCCTAACCCGCCTCACTAACCCTATCATAAATAGTATTAACCCCTAATCTGCCCTCCCTAACATCGCCGACACCTACCTTCAATTATTAACCCCTAATCTGCCGAGCGGACCTCACCGCTATTCTAATAAATGTATTAACCCATAAAGCTAAGTCTAACCCTAACACTAACACCCCCCTAAGTTAAATATAATTTAAATCTAACAAAATAAATTAACTCTTATTAAATAAATTATTCCTATTTAAAGCTAAATACTTACCTGTAAAATAAATCCTAATATAGCTACAATATAAATTATAATTATATTATAGCTATTTTAGGATTAATATTTATTTTACAGGCAACTTTTTAATTATTTTAACCAGGTACAATAGCTATTAAATAGTTAAGAACTATTTAATAGTTACCTAGTTAAAATAATAACAAATTTACCTGCAAAATAAATCCTAACCTAAGATATAATTAAACCTAACACTACCCTATCAATAAATTAATTAAATAAACTACCTACAATTACCTACAATTAACCTAACACTACACTATCAATAAATTAATTAAACACAATTCCTACAAATAAATACAATTAAATAAACTAGCTAAAGTACAAAAAATAAAAAAGAACTAAGTTACAAAAAATAATAAAATATTTACAAACATAAGAAAAATATTACAACAATTTTAAACTAATTACACCTACTCTAAGCCCCCTAATAAAATAACAAAGATCCCCAAAATAAAAAATTCCCTACCCTATTCTAAATTAAAAAAGTTACAAGCTCTTTTACCTTACCAGCCCTGAACAGGGCCCTTTGCGGGGCATGCCCCAAGGATTTCAGCTCTTTTGCCTGTAAAAAAAAACATACCATACCCCCCCAACATTACAACCCACCACCCACATACCCCTAATCTAACCCAAACCCCCCTTAAATAAACCTAACACTAAGCCCCTGAAGATCTTCCTACCTTGTCTTCACCATACCAGGTTCACCGATCCGTCCTGGCTCCAACATCTTCATCCAACCCAAGCGGGGGTTGGCGATCCATCATCCGGTGCTGAAGAGGTCCAGAAGAGGCTCCAAAGTCTTCCTCCTATCTGGCAAGAAGAGGACATCCGGACCGGCAAACATCTTCTCCAAGCGGCATCTTCAATCTTCTTCCATCCGGTGCGGAGCGGGTCCATCTTGAAGCAGGCGACGCGGATCCATCCTCTTCTTCCGTTGTCTCCCGACGAATGACGGTTCCTTTAAGGGACGTCATCCAAGATGGCGTCCCTCGAATTCCGATTGGCTGATAGGATTCTATCAGCCAATCGGAATTAAGGTAGGAATTTTCTGATTGGCTGATGGAATCAGCCAATCAGAATCAAGTTCAATCCGATTGGCTGATCCAATCAGCCAATCAGATTGAGCTCGCATTCTATTGGCTGATCGGAACAGCCAATAGAATGCGAGCACAATCTGATTGGCTGATTGGATCAGCCAATCGGATTGAACTTGATTCTGATTGGCTGATTCCATCAGCCAATCAGAAAATTCCTACCTTAATTCCGATTGGCTGATAGAATCCTATCAGCCAATCGGAATTCGAGGGACGCCATCTTGGATGACGTCCCTTAAAGGAACCGTCATTCGTCGGGAGACAACGGAAGAAGAGGATGGATCCGCGTCGCCTGCTTCAAGATGGACCCGCTCCGCACCGGATGGAAGAAGATTGAAGATGCCGCTTGGAGAAGATGTTTGCCGGTCCGGATGTCCTCTTCTTGCCGGATAGGAGGAAGACTTTGGAGCCTCTTCTGGACCTCTTCAGCACCGGATGATGGATCGCCAACCCCCGCTTGGGTTGGATGAAGATGTTGGAGCCAGGACGGATCGGTGAACCTGGTATGGTGAAGACAAGGTAGGAAGATCTTCAGGGGCTTAGTGTTAGGTTTATTTAAGGGGGGTTTGGGTTAGATTAGGGGTATGTGGGTGGTGGGTTGTAATGTTGGGGGGGGGTATGGTATGTTTTTTTTTACAGGCAAAAGAGCTGAAATCCTTGGGGCATGCCCCGCAAAGGGCCCTGTTCAGGGCTGGTAAGGTAAAAGAGCTTGTAACTTTTTTAATTTAGAATAGGGTAGGGAATTTTTTATTTTGGGGGTCTTTGTTATTTTATTAGGGGGCTTAGAGTAGGTGTAATTAGTTTAAAATTGTTGTAATATTTTTCTTATGTTTGTAAATATTTTATTATTTTTTGTAACTTAGTTCTTTTTTATTTTTTGTACTTTAGCTAGTTTATTTAATTGTATTTATTTGTAGGAATTGTGTTTAATTAATTTATTGATAGTGTAGTGTTAGGTTAATTGTAGGTAATTGTAGGTAGTTTATTTAATTAATTTATTGATAGGGTAGTGTTAGGTTTAATTATATCTTAGGTTAGGATTTATTTTACAGGTAAATTTGTTATTATTTTAACTAGGTAACTATTAAATAGTTCTTAACTATTTAATAGCTATTGTACCTGGTTAAAATAATTAAAAAGTTGCCTGTAAAATAAATATTAATCCTAAAATAGCTATAATATAATTATAATTTATATTGTAGCTATATTAGGATTTATTTTACAGGTAAGTATTTAGCTTTAAATAGGAATAATTTATTTAATAAGAGTTAATTTATTTCGTTAGATTTAAATTATATTTAACTTAGGGGGGTGTTAGTGTTAGGGTTAGACTTAGCTTTATGGGTTAATACATTTATTAGAGTAGCGGCGAGGTCCGCTCGGCAGATTAGGGGTTAATAATTGAAGTTAGGTGTCGGCGATGTTAGGGAGGGCAGATTAGGGGTTAATACTATTTATGATAGGGTTAGTGGGGCTTAGGGGTTAATAACTTTATTATAGTAGCGCTCAGGTCCGCTCGGCAGATTAGGAGTTAATAAGTGTAGGCAGGTGTCGGCGACGTTGAGGGGGGCAGATTAGGGGTTAATAAATATAATATAGGGGTCGGCGATGTTAGGGCAGCAGATTAGGGGTACATAGGGATAACGTAGGTTGCGGCGGTTTACGGAGCGGCAGATTAGGGGTTAAAAAAAATATGCAGGGGTCAGCGATAGCGGGGGCGGCAGAATAGGGGTTAATAAGTGTAAGGTTAGGGGTGTTTAGACTCGGGGTACATGTTAGAGTGTTAGGTGCAGACGTAGGAAGTGTTTCCCCATAGGAAACAATGGGGCTGCGTTAGGAGCTGAACGCTGCTTTTTTGCAGGTGTTAGGTTTTTTTTCAGCTCAAACAGCCCCATTGTTTCCTATGGGAGAATCGTGCACGAGCACGTTTTTGAGGCCGGCCGCGTCCGTAAGCAACTCTGGTATCGAGAGTTGCATTTGCGGTAAAAATGCTCTACGCTCCTTTTTTGGAGCCTAACGCAGCATTTGTTTAAACTCTCGATACCAGAGTTAAATTTATGGTGCGGCCAGAAAAAAGCCCGCGGAGCGTTAACAGCCCTTTTACCGCCAAACTCCAAATCTAGGCCTTAGATTGCACACAGGTGGACTTTAGTTAACTAATTATCACCTAGATTACGAGTTTTGCGTTGTGGCCCATAACGCATCATTTTCCCTAAAGCAGCCATTACAAGTCTTGTCAGTATAGGTGTACCGCAAGCCTTTTAGCCTGTACCGCAACGTCAGTCCCACACTTGAACAGCCAATAGGATTTAAGCAGCTCTCATTCTATTGGCTGATTCATCATCCAATAGAATTAGAGCTGCTTAAATCCTATTGGCTGATTTGAACAGCCAATAGAATTTTAGCAGCTCTAATTCCTATTGGCTGATTCAAATTTTTCAGCCAATGGGAATGCAAGGAACACCATCTTAGATGGCATCCCTTGCATTGAAGATTCAGTGTACGGCAGCGACCGTATGAAGAGGATGCTCCGCGCCTGATGTCTTCAGGATGGACCCACTCCGTGTCTCCGGGATCAAGATAGAAGATGCTGCCTGGATGAAGATTAAAGAGGCCACCTGGATGAAGATTAAAGAGGCCGCCTGGATGAAGACTTCTCACCGATTGGATCAGGATGTCGCCGCCGGGATGAAGATTGAAGAGGCCATCTGGATGAAGACTTCTCGCTGCCTGGATTAAGACTTCAACTCCGGGATGAAGATCGTTCAAGCGGGACTGTAAGTGGATCGTCAGGGGGTTAGTGTTAGGATTTTTTTAAGGGTTTATTGGGTGTTTTTTTTTTTTAGTTTAGGGTTTGGGCAGTAAAAGAGCTAAATGCCCTTTTAAGGGCAATGCCCATACAATTGCCCTTTTCAGGACAATGGGTAGCTTATGTTTTTTTAGAATTAGTTTTTTTATTTTGGGGGGTTGGTTAGGTGGTGGGTTTTACTGTTGGCGGGGGGGTCTTTGTGTTTTTTTGTTACAGGTAAAAGAGCTGATATCTTTGGGACAATGCCCCACAAAAGGCCCTTTTAAGGGCCATTGGTAGTTTATTGTAGGCTAGTTTTGCTGTTAGATTAGGTGTCATTTTATTTTGGATGATTTCGTTTTTTATTTTGTGTAATGTATATTTTTAGGGGGTGTTTTATTTTTTGTAGCAAAAGAGCTGTTTAACTTAGGGCAATGCCCTACAAAAGCCCCTTTTAAGGCCCCTTGGTAGTTTGGGGTGTGGGGGTTTGTATAGTGTTATGCGGTGTTTGTATTTTTTTTGGAGCAAAAGAGCTGTTTAACTCAGGGCAATGCCCTACAAAAGGCCCTATTAAGGCCCCCCAAAAGGGCATTTTAAGGGCCCTTGGTTGTTTATTCTAGATTAGACTTTTTTATTTTGGGAATTTTTTTTTAAAGGTATTAGAATAGGAATAATCTTTATTTTTTGGGTAATTTCGTTTGTTTTTTTGTAATGGTAAGTTTTTTTATTTTTTGTAATGGTAGTTTTTTATTTTTTGTAATGTTAGGTTTTAGTGTAAGGCAGGTTAGGTTTTATTTGACAGGTAAGTTTGTATTTATTTTAACTAGGTAGTTAGTAAATAGTTAATAACTATTTGCTAACTAGTCTACATAGTTAAAATAAATACAAACTTACCTGTGAAATATAAATAAAAGCTAAGCTAGCTACAATATAACTATTAGTTATATTGCAGCTAGCTTAGGTTTTATTTCACAGGTAAGTATTTAGTTAATAATTGTAAATTTAACTTAGATCTATTTTAAAGTTAGGGTTGTATTTATGTATGTATTGGGTACTTGTAAAGCGCTGCTATTCACCCATAAGGGTCTCAAGGCGCTGCTCATTTTATCAACCTCGGAAGGATGAAAGGCTGTGTGGACCTCGCCGGGGATCAAACCCTTGGGTTGCTACAGAGTTCAGCCACAGTGTCTTAGCATGCTGAGCTATCTGTGTGGGTTAGGGGTAATAGTTTAATTTAAGGTTGTTGCAATGTGGGGGGTTGGCGTTTAGGGGTTAATAGGTTTATTTAGTCAATAATTGTAAGTTTAATTTAGATCTAGTTTAATTATGTTAAAGTTAGGGGGTGTTAGGGTTAGGGTTACGTTAGGGTTAGGGGTTTATAGTTTAATTTAAGTTGTTGCAATGTGGGGGGCTGGCAGTTTAGGGGTTAATAGGTTTATTTAGTGGTAGTGATGTAGGAAGCTTAGAGGTTTAGGGGTTAATAGCTTTATTTAGGTGGCAGCGATATCGGGAACGGCAGATTAGGGGTTAATAACTGTAGGCAGGCGTCGGCGATGTAAGGGGCAGTAGATTAGGGGTGTTAGGTTTAAACTATATTTTCTTTTTCCCCATAAACATCAATGGGGCTGCGTTACGGACAGGGCCGGTGCTAGGATTTTTGGCTACACAGGCGAAGACACATTTTGCCGCCCCCTCCCCCCCAAAAAAGAAGATATTCCCTTCTACTTAACAAAATGTTCTAGTAATGTGTAGTAGCTATTTCTGCATGGTATAATGTGCAGGTAACAACATTTACCTACACACACAATTTTACACATGCACACACATTTACACATACATACACACACACTTACACATACATTTACACATATTTACACATTTACACACACACACACACACATATTTACACACACATTCACACACACACACTCACACACACACTCACATTCACATATACAAACACATTTACACATACATACATACATACATACACATATTTACACATACATACACACATATTTACACATACATGCACATATATTTACACACACACACACATATTTACACACACACACACACACATTTACACATACACACACACATATTTACACATACACACACACATTTACACATACACACACACATTTACACATACATACACACACACACACACACACACATATTTACACATACATACACACACACACACACACATATTTACACATACATATTTACACATACATACACACACATTTACACATACATACACACACATTTACACATACATACACACACACATATTTACACATACATAAACACACACATTTACACATACATAAACACACATATTTACACATACACACACACATTTACACATACATACATACACACACACACACACACACACACATATTTACACATACATACACACACATATTTACACATACATACACACACACATACACACGCATACATACACACACACATATTTACACATACACACACACACACACATATTTACACATACACACACATATTTACACATACACACACATATTTACACACACACATATTTACACATACATACACACACACACATATTTACACATACATATACACACACACACATATTTACACATACATACACACACACATATTTACACATACATACACACACACACATATTTACACATACATACACACACATATTTACACATACATACACACACATTTACACATACATACACACACACACATACATACATACACACACACATATTTACACATACATACACACACATTTACACATACATACACACACATATTTACACATACATACACACACACATATTTACACATACATAAACACACACATATTTACACATACATAAACACACATATTTACACATACATACACACACACACATATTTACACATACATACACACACACATACACACATATTTACACATACATACACACACACATATGTACACATACATACACACACACATACACACACACATATTTACACATACATACACCCACACATATTTACACATACATACACACATATTTACACATACATACACACATACACACACACACACATACATACACACACACATATTTACACATACATACACACACATATTTACACATATATACACACACACATATTTACACATACATACATAAACACATGTTTAGAGCAGCATAAGTGTCATATCACTTATTGAAATCACAAATTATATCCCCAAGTTGAGCTGAACTAGCAAACACTTCAGTTCAGTGAACAGACACAGCAGAGCAAAACTCTCTCCCTACCCATCCCCCTCTCCTGTTTGCCTACCCTCTGCTTACTGTCTGTGAGGGGCTTGTGTCCGATTTCCCAGTTAAATTGTGACCTCCCTCTGCAGGAACAGCTCCCTGGCTTATTAATCATGATGTTTAACACAGAACGGCATCTCTCTGCACCGTCTGCACGGAGCTTGGACTGCATTAAGCAGATACTCCCACAAATCATGGCACTAAGGACAAACACAGCGCTTCCCAATCAAAATGATCCATTTTAGAACATTAAGATTTAGCATATATTCAACAGCCCTGCATTACTGCATGCATAAATCAGAACAAATATATATATATTTAAAAAAACAAAGCAAGCTTGTCCTTTAAAAGCAAGTGTTTATTTAAGCAAATGGTTCAGGACATGCAGCATGGAAAAAGTAAACTTGTACTTAACTGTCTGATCTATTTTCCATGGTGAAGTTTCTGAGCTGTTTGCTTAAATAAACACTTGCTTTTACAGGACAGGCTTTGTTTTTTCTATAGTACGGTAACTGCTTTAGTACAGGCTTTGCTTTACCTGTGACTGCTGCCAAATCAGAACTGCTGAGCTACTTGCAACACAAATCTGTTCCAGGCCAGCTAGGATAGCGCAGCTCCTGCATAGCTGCTCCAGCAGCTCCACCCCCTCCTCCTTTCCCTACAGAAGCCCGCGCGCACTGAACAGATGCAGCCTGTGCTGTGCGCGGGGGAAACATTTGAATTTAAGACAATATGATTATGTATGTATTAGCATTTAGCACGGCAGTAGTATTAGCGCCACGGCACCCCAATTTCCCAAAAGAAAATTCTAGGTTGCTTGGACTGGGGGCGGACCGCAAATGTAAAAAAACCCAAAAAAACAAATGTTGCTGCAGCTTGTCACCGGCTGTTTGCACCCCAATACTGTGGCGCCCTAAGGCCATTGCCTAACTTGCCTATAGGCAAGCGCCGGCCCTGGTTACGGAGCTTTTCTTTCCGCGATCGCAGGTGTTGGACTTTTTTTGCCGGCTCTCCCCATTGATGTCTATGGGTGACCGCTACTTTTTTGTGCGGAATGGAGCTCAATGCAGCCATATCGCCCGCACAAGCCGGGTTTTTTTAAACTTGTAATGGCAGCGCTATAGGGGGTTAAATAACGCAACTTTTGTGGCGTTCTTTACTTTGCCTATAGCACTAAAAACTCGTAATCTAGGTGTATGTGATTTATGAAGGTAATAGGTTGCATCAAAACTTATTTAGGGGCTTCATAGCAAGGGGGTGAATACATATGCATGTACCACTTTTCAGTTTTTTATTTTTAAGAATTTTTTAAAAAAAAAAAAGTTATTTTCCTCATTTCACTTCACCAATTTGGACTATTTTGTGTATGTCCATTAGAAAATGCCAAGGGGTGAATACTTTTGGAAGGCATTGTATAGACACAAAAATTTGGAGCCAAGAGTAAAATTCTAGGAGCCAGATGCTTCCTGACTCCTGGGTTTGTCGAATCATGGAGTACACTTTCCCTTAAAAGGGAAAAAAAACAGCTTAAATACTTTCATGAACTGTAAAAAATAAATATTATGTTATTGTAATATTTTCTAAAATACCTTCCCTTACCTTAGGTGTCGTCCTTCCCCGCTCACCTGCCATTTCTTATTCCTACCTTGAAACAATGGGACTAAAAGCTGCAAGATTCAACAGAGCTATGAGACTAAAATTGAAAGTATGTCATTGTCCCTTAGTAAACCCCCAAATTTTATTTTATGATTCAGATAGAACATACAATTTTAAACTACTTTCCATTTTACTTCTATTATCAAATTTGCTTCATTCTCTTGTTATCCATTGCTGAAGAACAGCATTGCACTACTGGCAGGAAGCTGAACACATCTAGTTAGCCAATCACAAGAGACTAATGTGTGGAGGCACCTATTAGCAGCAGCTCCCACTGGTGTATGATATGTGTGTATTCTTTTTCAACAAGGAAAACTAAGAGAACGAAGCACATTTGAAAATAGAAGTGAATTTAAAAGTGTCTTAAAATTACATGTTCTATCTGAATCATGCAAGTTTAATTTTGACTTTCTTATCCCTTTAAATGTATTGGTGTTCTATTAGATTTCCTATATACTTTCATTTCAGCAGCAAGTTTGTTGCATGCTTTTTTGACATGTCACATAGTGCCATATTTTTAAACACATGAATATTATAGACTTACTAGAAGCAGCTTGTTGTTGCTATAACATCTAATGTACAATGTGCAATCTAACGTCTAAAAAAATGCAATAGGGTATATTCTAATAGTTTAATGTTTTATCTATCTACATAATTTATGGGCAAAATATCTGAAAATATTTAAAATCTTTAAAAGTATAGATGGATTATAATTACATGAGAAGTTAAATAATGTGTTTTTAAAAATCTATTTTTACTGTTAAAAGGACAGTGTAGTCAAAATTAAACTTTTATTATTCAGATAGGGCATGCAATTTTAAACAACTCTCCAATTTACTTTTATCATTAAATTTACTTTATTTTCTTGGTATTCATTGCAGAAAGCTAAACCTAGATAGGCTTATATGCTAATTTCTAATCCCTTGAAGGCCGCCTCATATCTCAGTGCATTTTGACAGTTTTTCACAGCTAAACAGCTAAACAGAGAGTCAGCACTGATTGGCTAAAATGTAAGTCTGTCTGAGATACAGAGGCTTTGATACAAGGTAATCACAGAGGTAACAAGTATATTAATATAACCATGTTGGTTTTGCAAAACTGGGAATGGGTAATAAAGGGATTATCTATCTTTTTAAACAAAAATTTTCAAATAGACTGTCCCTTTAAATATATTTTTCTTGTAATATCTATATAGACATATAGGGGTCAATCACAAGTTTGCTAATATTTTTAGCCAATATCAATATTTGAAGCAATATTGTCAGCATTGTTCACAATCCTAAATTGCTTCTGCCACTAAAAAAATCAGTCATGAAAAAGGTTTCATGTCATAACACGAAAAGAACAATTCTTGATAACATAATAGTAAAATTAAAAGAAAAACAAAAATTACAAATACAATGAACATTTCATATGGTTTTTAAATTTTTATAGTGTGTAATGCTAATAATAAGAGGGCAGTGTGAAATTAACAATTTGTATAGTTTAACAAAGCGTAATCATTTTGTGTTCAAATTGCAAAGTATCACATTAATTTGAGAATAAGTTACAGTAAAGACATTATAGATCTTTAAATTAGATCTTAAAATTTGTAAAATAATGCTATATTTTTCTCAACCAGTGATACATAAACAAACATATGCTTTATAGATAACCCCATTACACCCCAAGAGGTACTAAGGGCTATAAAGTCCTTACCCTCCCATAAAAGCCCTGGCCCTGACGGATTCTCTAATTTGTATTATAAGCAATTCAAGAACTTACTGTCCCCCCATCTCACATCTTTGTTTCAGTCTATTGATAAGGGGGAGAAGTGGTCCAAAAGTTCTCTTGAGGCACACATTTCTGTTATAGCTAAGCCCGGTAAAGACCCCACGTCGGTGAAAAATTACAGACCAATCTCCCTTCTGAACACCGGTTTAAAACTTTACACTAAGATTCTGGCGACCCGAATAAATCTGATCCTCCCTCAAATTATTCACGTCGACCAAACGGGTTTTATACCAAAAAGAGAAGCGCGAGACAATACTATCAGAGTCTTACATTTGATTGAACAGTCCGGTCGGTCGAACGTTCCCTCTATCTTAATTTCTACTGACGCTGAAAAGGCGTTCGACCGGCTGGACTGGAACTTCCTAAAACATAGCCTAGGGGCCTTTGGCTTTGGCCCGACTATGACCCAAAGGATTTTTAGTTTGTACTCCTGCCCCACCGCAAGGGTTCGAACGAATGGGACACTGTCTAGTGGCTTTAAAATACAAAATGGTACGAGGCAGGGGTGTCCCTTGTCCCCTCTGCTATTCGCCATCTCGATCGAGGTGCTTGCGTCACACATAAGGAATAATCCCCACATTACTGGCCTGAAACTGGGACCAAACACATACAAACTTACACTCTATGCTGATGATGTTCTTACTTTACTCACCCACCCATCTAAATCCCTGCCACACTTACTAGGGGAATTTGACAGATTTGGTAGTCATTCTAATTTCCTGATTAATGCCCAAAAATCAGAAGTCCTTAACATTAATATGCAGAGAAGAGACTTTGAAGCCCTTAGAGCCCACTGTCAATATAGACTATTGCAAGATAAAATTAAATATCTTGGCATCCATCTTGCCTCTACAGTCAACAAAATATTTAAATATAACTATTTACCCAAACTGCGCAAATTGAAGAGAGACTTTGAAACTTGGCAATCCAAGCCTATTTCTTGGTGGGGCAGGATACAAGCGGTCAAGATGACCACCCTCCCCCAGATTCTTTACATCCTCCAAGCTGCCCCGATACACCTACCCGTGACTTACCTGAATCAACTTCAGGCACTAATATACTCTTTCATATGGGGTAAAGTTAAACCTCGTATTGGTAAAAAAGTCCTTACAAAACCACTGGGTGGGGGTGGGCTGGGAGTTCCACTAGTTTCTCAATATTACAAAGCAGTGACACTACAAAGAGTTTGGGAATGGCATGAACACGCTCCCACTAAAGCCTGGATTTCCATTGACTCCCACTTACTGGGCTCCCCCACCATAGGTCCGCTCTGCTGGATTAGCCATAACTGTAGACCTGCACACGCTAGATCATCGCACCTTTACTCACACATCTTTCAAACATGGGACAGTGTGCGGGCCAAGACTAGAGGCATTTTTTTGTTTATATCCCCCATGATGCCAATACCACTAAACGCAGAATTTAATAGAGGGATAATTCCAACAGAACCATGTCATCTGGGAATGAGCCAGACAATCCCGTTTACATGTTTGACCGAGGGGGGGAAACTGAAGTTGAGGACTCTGCTGACTGACATTGCGGGGGGTGTTTTCTCTCGATGGCTGAAATTTGCCCAATTAACGCACTTACTAGGCTCTTCACCTCACAAAAGCGAGTTTCTGAGAGAGTTGACTTGTTTCGAACGCCTTTGTCATGGAGGGACGGTACCCAGAGGGTCCCTTTCCATTGTCAAAAAGTTGTTAGACAACACTCTTACATTACCTACCTCCTCATATGAATCCACTTGGCAGTCAGACTTAGATCTCCCCATATCCAGAGAACAATGGGAAAATATTTGTTACCACTCCTCTAAATCCTCGTCCTCCCCCAGGATCCTAGAGATGAACCATAAAATTTTATTTCGATGGTACCTTACCCCAGTTAGGCTCAAACACATGTACCCTTGCACTAATGCAACATGTTGGAGGGGTTGTGGGTCCCCTGGCACGTTAGCGCATATTTGGTGGCACTGCCCGAAACTACATCCCTTTTGGGAGGCCGTCTCGGCACATCTGAAGGTCATAATGGGGGACCAATTTCACTTATCTCCTCTCACAGCCCTTCTTAGTCATAACCCAGGTAAAACATGTAAAATTCGGTGGAAGCTCCTGCAATATTGCCTGAACAGCGCTAGGTTGCTGATTGCTCGTAGGTGGAAATCCCCAACTGTCCCTACATTGCAGGAATGGTTACATAATACATCTGAACTCCTCTCAATAGAAGAATACACTTTTTTTAAAAATGGTTGTCTGCCACTATATCACAACATTCAGTTTTACTGGTAGACCCTCTTACACTCACCCACTGCATTATCCTAGACAGACACTAGCTCAGTCTCTTTTCATCCCAGCTGGACCCCCCCCTTCCCCCCCCCCCCCCCCCTTCTTTCTTCTCTCCCCTTACTTTCTTAAAAACTGGAATGGTTGTTTGTCTTATTTTGAGTTTTTCCTTTGGTATGTCAGAATTGTTTTATAGGTATGATTTTACTTCCTCTAGACACAATATGTATACCGCAATATAACTTGATACGAACATGTCTTATTAACATATGATGTACCATACCCCCAGATTTGTCTCCAACCTTTTGTTGCCCTCAAGAAATATAGATATAGTTCTTAACTCCAATCATGTTTGGACATTTATCCACCCAAGAACTCAACGAACTTTATTCACAAATTGTCTTGATAAGGACATATTGTTGCCCCGCACTTTCTTTTTAATTTATGTTGCCAACACTTTCCAATATGTGGTATAATGTCTCGCACTGTATACGTTTTATATCGTACCTGTTCTTTTTCTTGTACTGAATCTCTCTCTTTAAATAAAGCTCTTTTGAAAACTTAAAAAAAAACAAAAAAACAAACAAAAAACAAAAACAAACATATGCTTTATTTGGTTTATTTTGAAATTGCATATTTTATTGGACATCAAACATCTAGATTCAAAATTCTTTTTGGAGATTTAGACACAGGGTTAGATTTCACAAGCAACGGATGCTAAATGTAAGTTAAGAAGCAGCGGTCATAAGACCGCTGCTCCTAACTCGTCCACCACCTCTGAGGGGGCGGACAGCATTCAGCTCGATCGGATACGATAGGGTTAATTGACACCCCCTGCTAGTGGCCGATTGGAAAGGTATACCCCTCTATCCGATCACATGTTCTCATTTCTTTGTGGAGCTCTGAGCGGTGTACTTCTCACTGTATGTAAAATTAACCAATTGTGTTCCACAACCAAACCAATATGTGTTAATTACTACTAACGCCTTTTGAATAGGAGCATTATAGGTGTAGTGGGCATGTGTGTTGGAAGGGTTATTTATGTATGATAATAGTGTAAAAACACTTGTTATAAATTTTTAAATCTCAATCAAGCAGGAATTGGTTTTCTGATTTGCATGATTTTAAAAGGATGGAAAACAGCACACCTCAGACAGGGGCACGGAGTCACATATTTGCCAAGTCCTCTCCAGTATTATTCAGTCATGTAGACTCCAGCATCCATATCTTTTAAAAGACCTTTATTCTTTCATTTATTGGGTCCAAACAGCTAATACAACGTTTCAAGCCTGCAATAGGCCCATAGTCATGTATACTTGATTACATACAGGTTTTTACCTTTCATATTCTCACCTGCTGAGCAAAATAATCCCAAGCTATATCATAGTGATATCTTGTGGCCAAATTTGGTACAACACTTTGTTCATCTTTTCCATCCAGGTGGATTCTTTCACCACTCTGCCATTTTCGGAATCCACCTGGATTCTTTCACCACCCTGCAATCCAGGTGGATTCCAAAAATGGCAGGGTGGTGAAAAAATCCACCTGGATGAAGCTTACGCTGCGTCCTGGTGGATTCTTTCACCACCCAGCCATTTTTAGAATCCACCTGGATTCAGCTTACTCTGCATCCAGGTGGATTCTTTCACCACCCTGCCATCCAGGAGGATTCCAAAAATGGAAGGGTGGTGAAAGGAGCTACATCCAGGTGGATTCTTTCACCACCCTGCCATCCAGATGGATTCTTTCACCACCCCATTTGCTCTCTCCCCCCCTTTCTTTTGCTCTCTCTCCCCCCTCTCTTTTGCTCTCTCTCCCCCTCTCTTTTAATCTCTTTCCCCCCTCTCTTTTACTCTCTTTCCCCCCTCTCTTTTACTCTCTTTCCCCCTCTCTTTTGCTCTCTCTCCCCCCTCTCTTTTGCTCTCTCTCTCCCCTCTCTTTTGCTCTCTCTCCCCCTCTCTTTTGCTCTCTCTCCAACCCTCTCTTTTGTTCTCCCTCCCCCTATCATTTGCTCTCCCTCCCCCCTCTAATTTGCTCTCTCTCTCCCCTCTCATTTTCTCTCCCCCCTCTCTTTTGCTCTCTCTCTCCCCTCTCATTTGCTCTCGCTCCCCCCTCTCTTTTGCTTTCTCCCCCCTCTCTTTTGCTTTCTCTCTCTCTCCCATCTCTTTTGCTCTCTCTCCCCCCTCTCTTTTGCTCTTTCCCCCCTATCTTTTTCTCTCTCTTCCCCCTCTCTTTTGCTTTCTCTCCCCCCTCTCTTTTGCTTTCTCTCCCCCTCTCTTATGCTCTCTCTCTCCCCTCTCATTTGCTCTCTCTCTCTCCCCTCTCATTTGCTCTCTCTCTCTCTCTTTCCTCTCTTTTGCTCTCTCCCCTCTCTTTTGCTCTCTCTCTCCCCTCTCATTTACTCTCTCTTGCCTCTCTTTTGCTCTCTCCCCTCTCTTTTGCTCTCTCCCCTCTCTTTTGCTCTCTCTCCCCCCTCTCTTTTGCTCTCTCTCTCCCCTCTCATTTGCTCTCTCTCCCCTCTCTTTTTCTCTCTCCCCTCTCTTTTGCTCTCTCTCTCCCCTCTCTTTTCCTCTCTCCCCTCTCTTTTCCTCCCTCCCCTCTCTTTTGCTCTCTCCCCTCTCGTTTGCTCTCTACCCTCTCTCCCCTCTCTTTTGCTCTCTCCTCTCTCATTTGCTCTCTCTCCCCCTCTCTTTTGCTCTCTCTCTCCCCTCTCATTTGCTCTCTCTCCCCTCTCTTTTGCTCTCTCCCCCTCTCTTTTGCTCTCTCTCTCCCCTCTCTTTTCCTCTCTCCCCTCTCTTTTGCTCTCTCTCTCCTCTCCCATTTGCTCTCTCTCCCCTCTCTTTTGCTCTCTCTCCCCTCTTATTTGCTCTCTCTCCCCCTCTTTTTTGCTCTCTCCCCCCTCTCATTTGCTCTCTCCCCCCTCTCATTTGCTCTCTTTTCCCTCTCTTTTGCTCTCTCTCCAGCTCTCATTTGCTCTCTCTCCCCTCTCTTTTGCTTTCTCTCCCCCCTCTCTTATGCTCTCTCTCTCCCCTCTCATTTGCTCTCTCTCTCTCCCCTCTCATTTGCTCTCTCTCTCTCTCTCTCTCTCTCCTCTCTTTTGCTCTCTCCCCTCTCTTTTGCTCTCTCTCTCCCCTCTCATTTACTCTCTCCCCTCTCTTTTGCTCTCTCCCCTCTCTTTTGCTCTCTCTCCCCCTCTCTTTTGCTCTCTCTCTCCCCTCTCATTTGCTCTCTCTCCCCTCTCTTTTTCTCTCTCCCCTCTCTTTTGCTCTCTCTCTCCCCTCTCTTTTCCTCTCTCCCCTCTCTTTTCCTCCCTCCCCTCTCTTTTGCTCTCTCCCCTCTCGTTTGCTCTCTACCCTCTCTCCCCTCTCTTTTGCTCTCTCCTCTCTCATTTGCTCTCTCTCCCCCTCTCTTTTGCTCTCTCTCCCCTCTCATTTGCTCTCTCTCCCCTCTCTTTTGCTCCCTCCCCCTCTCTTTTGCTCTCTCTCTCCCCTCTCTATTCCTCTCTCCCCTCTCTTTTGCTCTCTCTCTCCCCTCCCATTTGCTCTCTCTCCCCTCTCTTTTGCTCTCTCTCCCCTCTTATTTGCTCTCTCTCCCCCTCTTTTTTGCTCTCTCCCCCTCTCATTTGCTCTCTCCCCCCTCTCATTTGCTCTCTTTTCCCTCTCTTTTGCTCTCTCTCCAGCTCTCATTTGCTCTCTCTCCCCTCTCTTTTGCTTTTGCTCTTTTTCTCTTTTGGTCTCTCTCCCCTCTTTTGCTCTCTCCCCTCTCTTTTCCTTTCTAACCCTCTTCTCTTTTGCTCTCTCTCACCCTTCTCTCTCTCCCCCCTCTTTTGCTCTCTCTCACCCCTCTTGTGCACTCTCACGCAGACAGCCACGGCCGCTCCTGCCTGGCCCCGCCCCGTCACACCCCAGCTCTGCCCTGTCATGCCCTGGCTCCACTCCATCATGTCTGGCCGGCCCGCCCCCTTCACAGCTAGTTGCCCACGTCAGGTCAGTTTGCCCACACCTCCACCAGCAGAAGATCGTTACAGACGGTGACACACACAGTGTCACTGTCTGTAACGATCAGGCATCTGGCCTCATATGGAGGCGGAGCATCGATCATGCTCCGGCTCCATATGCGGCAGATGCCTGAAGCTTCAGAAGCTCCAGCTCTCAGCTGTTATGTTAGAGCTGAGATTTGGAGCTCCTGAAGCTGTCTGTCGCCGCGAGGCGGCTGCGCATCCAACATTCCTTTGAGGATGCGTGTGCAACTGCCAACGGCGATGGACATTACAAACACAATTATAGTATATATATATTTAGTCAGCCACCAATTGTGCAAGTTCTCCCACTTAAGAAGATGAGTGAGGCCTGTAATTTTCATCATAGGTATACCTCAACTATGAGAGACAAAATGTGGAAACAAATCCAGACAATCACATTGTCTGATTTGGAAAGAATTTATTTGCAAATTATGGTGGAAAATAAGTATTTGGTCACCTACAAACAAGCAAGATTTCTGGCTATCACAGACCTGTATCTTCTTCTTTAAGAGACTCCTCTGTCCTCCACTCATTACCTGTATTAATGGCACCTGTTTGAACTTGTTATCAGTATAAAAGACACCTGTCCACAACCTCAAACAGTCACACTCCAAACTCCACTATGAGGAAGAGCAAAGAGCTGTCGAAGGACACCAGAAACAAAATTGTAGACCTGCACCAGGCTGGGAAGACTGAATCTGCAATAGGCAAGCAGCTTGGTGTGAAGAAATCAACTGTTGGAGCAATAATTAGAAAATGGAAGACATACAAGACCACTGATAATCTCCCTCGATCTGGGGCTCCACGCAAGATCTCACCCCGTGGGGTCAAAATGATCACAAGAACAGTGAGCAAACATCCCAGAACCACACGGGGGGACCTAGTGAATGACCTGCAGAGAGCTGGGACCAACATAACAAAGGCTACCATCAGTAACACACTACGCCGCCAGGGACTCAGATCCTGCAGTGCCAGACGTGTCCCCCTGCTTAAGCCAGTACATGTCTGGGTCCATCTAAAGTATGCTAGAGAGCATTTGGATGATCCAGAAGCAGAATGGGAGAATGTCATATGGTCAGATGAAACCAAAGTAGAACTGTTTGGTAGAAACAAAACTTGTCGTGTTTGGAGGAGAGAGAACACCATACCTACTGTGAAGCATGGGGGTGGCAACATCATGCTTTGGGGCTGTTTCTCTGTGAAGGGAACAGGACGACTGATCCGTGTACATGAAAGAATGAATAGGGCCATGCATAGTGAGATTTTGAATGCAAACCTCCTTCCATCAGCAAGGGCATTGAAGATGAAACGTGGCTGGGTCTTTCAGCATGACAATGATCCCAAACACACCACCCAGGCAACGAAGGAGTGGCTTCGTAAGAAGCATTTCAAGGTCCTGGAGTGGCCTAGCTAGTCTCCAGATCTCAACCCCATAGAAAACCTTTGGAGGGAGTTGAAAGTCCGTTTTGCCCAGCGACAGCCCCAAAACATCACTGCTCTAGAGGAGATCTGCATGCAGGAATGGGCCAACATACCAGCAACAGTGTGTGACAACCTTGTGAAGACTTACAGAAAACGTTTGACCTCTGTCATTGCCAACAAAGGATATATAACAAAGTATTGAGATGAACTTTTGATATTGACCAAATACTTATTTTCCACCATAATTTGCAAATAAATTCTTTCCAAATCAGACAATGTGATTGTCTGGATTTGTTTCCACATTTTGTCTCTCATAGTTGAGGTATACCTATGATGAAAATTTCCCCACTGTATCTCAATAGTGACTGGAAAAGATGAACAAAGTGTTGTACCAAATTTGGCCACAAGATGTCACTATGATATAGTTTGTGATTATTTTGCACAACAGGTAAGGATATAAAAGGTTCAAACCTGTATGTAATTAGGTATACATGACTAAGGGCCTATTGCAGGCTTGAAACTTTGTATTGTATTATAAGACTGCGATTTGTTTAACAGTGAGGGTGAATTATATAATTTCCATATGGAATTGTTTTGAGCAATTAACTGGTTTCATAAGGTACAATGAATCACTACAGACACTGGTCTAACTGGTGACATTTTGCTTCATCTTCTGTGATACGCTTTTTACATATATTTTTAATTTAGTCTAGATTTTGTTCTTCCAGTATGTATCGAATGTGATCTTTGTGTAACAGATTATATGATTTGGGGCTAGATAGAAATATGATACATTGTACTTGTCTATAAGAATTTAGTGGATACTTTAATGAAATTACTAACTTACATTACCTGTGTTCACAATGACGTAATTAATTATAGGCAAGATATTTGGATAGAGTAGATTCAAATAGGATACAAAGTGATCTGTATGTATGCCTGAGGAAACGGTCAGCAGACTGAGAAACGTGTAGTAATTACATTGATGCACTTGTGAGTGCTAGAATGTTTTTATGTTTTTTTAATTAAAGTGTATTTTTATATAGTCACTTTGTATCATTCTTTCTTACCACTTTCCATAACTAACCAGTGGTATCAAGAGTTTATGGGGGCCTTATATAGTTGTATCTGCCCTTTACCTCCACCCGAGTTTGAGCTGTTTTGGATCCAGGTCCCGCATCAAGCTGTGTCAGCAAGCTGGAGCGCTGTGAGACTCCAGCTTGTGTCCATTAGCACATCAGAGTGCTGCCGTGCTTGTGAGTATATTGTGAGTATCAGAATTTTATATTTGTTGGACTGTTTCCAATTGATCTGAACTAGGAGGTGCGTCCAATATCTTTTATCCCTTCAGACCTGAGTTAGATAGTTTGTGTATCTGGCAGACCGACGGTCCCGGTTGTTGTGATATCAGCGAGCTGGAGCACTGTGAGACTCCAGTTTGTGTCCAACAGCACGACGAGTGCTGCCACTTATGTGAGTATAATAGGAGCAAGTCGCATCCTGTCTATTCGATCATAGTTAATTTGCACAAGGAAGCGCCTCTTCTATTTTTTGTCTTTTCAGACTAAAGTTGAATAATTAAACAAATTAAGTGGCAATAGGGTTTATTTACGAACTAAATGAAAAGGGTTTTTATCTTTTCCTTTTCCCTTTAAACGTACTTGATTTTTTCACAAGGACAAATTCTACAGGAGAATAAATCTTGTTAAAACAATATTGCCTTAACCTATACTGGTTTATCAACCATTAAGTATTTTGGGACAACATAGAACATGTGTGAAAAGACCCTTTTATCTCTCAATTTAGAGGCTATTGCTTACTATACTTTTTGGCTCCCTTCCTGTCTTTATGTATGAAGATTCATATGTATGTTCTTAATGTCATCTCTGGCACAAATATTTCTATAGACTATAACCAAAAATAACCGTTTTTAGCTCAAAGGGAAAGGCAAAAAGTAGTCATTTCATTATTCGATGTAAAAAAAAGGGATATATGACACAATAAAAAATGATTTTAGTTGTTTGTTAGACACTAAATAGGAGATAGTGACCCTGTCTATTAGAGAAAAGCTGCTAGATCCATGTCTTCATTGAGACCCATTGGATTCATTGTCCCCATATAGTGAATCCAATAGGTCTCTCTCTGTCTTAATTTTTGGAATCTGTCCCCCCTGCTAGATAATTGTACATGTTCTAGTACAGTACCTTTAGGGTGCTTAGGGTCCTGATTGTGTATTTTCTTAAAATGTTGAGATAGACTGTGTCCCAACCAATCTCAATGTTTTTAATGTGTTCTAGGAGACGTGTTTTGTAGGGGCGTTTTGAACGTCCTATGTATTGCAAATTGCAACATTCCAGAAGATAGATTACGTAGGTGATATTACAATTAGTTAAATTATTAATAGTTCAGATTTTATTAGGTAGGACATTAGAAAATACCACTTTGGTTGTTTTTTCTGATCATAGGCATGTTCGCATCTATTGCATTTGAAGAAACCTTTACATTTATTTGTTTCAGGTTTTTGTTTCTTCTGAATATAACTTTTGGGGCTTACCCTATACTCTTTTTCAGGTATTTATCCTGTTGTAAAATGGGCCAATATTTTTTCAGGATTTTTTTTAATTTCAGGTGCTGCCTCAATATAAGTAGTGATCATCCCTATGTTGTTTCTGTTATTCTTTTCACTGTTTCTTTTTGGATTTAGTTTATTGTAAGTTCTTATAGTTCTCCAATTATTGCTTTTATTTGGAACTAATAGCTTGTTCCTATCCTTGTTCCTATATTTCTTACTTTATTTAATGAATCCTCCATGAGTTTCTTTGGGTATTTCTTTTGTACTAGTTTCTTTTTTAATTCACTTGCTTCTCTATTGTAGTCAGTTATTTTTGTGCAGTTCCTCCTGAGCCTTTGGAACTGGCCATAAGGTATATTTCTTATACATGGCTGGTAATGTCCACTGTCTGCTCTTAGATAGCCATTGCAGTCTGTTTCTTTGCAATATAATTTAATTAATATTTTATTTCCTTCATGGAACACAATTAAGTCAAGGAATTCTATGCTTTCCCCAGATATTTTATACGTAAATTTTAGGTTAAGGGGATTGTCATTCAGATATTGTATGAACTTTGTACAATTAGACTCTTCTCCATTCCATATCAAGACAATATTGTCTATGTATCTCCCCCACCATATTATATTGTCTTGAAAGGGGTTATTTGTGTGGTGTGTATGAATTCCTGTTCCCAGAAACCAATTTACAAATTTGCGTAGCTTGGGGTCAAAGTTGTCCCCATAGCCGTTCCGTTTATCTGTAAATAAAATTGTCTCTCAAATTCAAAATAGTTTTTTCTAAGACAAATTGTATGCACTCTGAATTCTTGGTGTGTCTGTGTAAGTTCAGTACTTTTAAGAAAATGCTTCATAGACATAACCCCTAGGTTATGGGGTATACTCGTGTACAAGGATGCTATATCCAGTGTCATCCACTTGTATGTGTCCCTCCATTGTATATTGCTTATTTTTGTGATAGTGTCAGTGGAGTCTCTTAGATATGAACTAAGGGAAGGTACTAAGGGCTTTAGAAAATAATCTGCATATTCCGCGATCCTGGCCGTAAGGGAATCTATTCCCGACACTATTGGTCGGCCTGGTGGATTTTTTAGGCCTTTATTATGAATCTTCGGAAGATGATAAAATATCGCTAGTTTAGGATATTCATGTAGTAAGTATTTATATTTATTTTGATTAAGCAAATTTTGAAAATTCGCTGTATCTATGAGTGGTCTGTATTCCCTTAGAAACACTGTGGTAGGGTCACCTTGAAGTTATTTGTTTGTGTTCTTATGTGTCATTAAGTTGGTTATTGGCCTCTGCTAAATAGTCTACCTTGTTTTGGATGACTAGGCCTCCCACTTTATCAGCCTCTCTAAGGACAATATTGTTCATTCCTTTAATTGAGTTAAGGACTTCTTTTTTCTCAAGTAGTCTTTTTTATCTTATATTCATTGCATAAGGTTTGAAATTCTTTCTGAACTAGTTAATTTAAGGTAGGAATAAAATTCCCCTTAGATTGAGTTGGGAAAAATATCGAATTTGGTTTCAAATTTGAGTGATTTTTTGAGAGATTTAATCTTTCTTTTAGATAATCCTCACTTTCTATGTTTAATTCTTCCAGGATATTTTTTTAAAATTCTAGATTATCTTTTGTCTCTAGTTTCTCAAAATGTCTACATAATGTCAACTTTCTAACAAATTTGTTAAAGTGAATGTAAAGTTTGCGGGATGAGTGCCCGGTTTTTAAAAATCCTATTAAAAACAGGGGCACTTTCAATCATCAAACTTTACATTTCACTGGTTTTGTCAAAATACTTACCTTTTCTTCTTGAAAGCTGCTCCAGCCCATCGCAAGCCTCTTCATATGTTAGCAATGACGATTCCGACATCCTCCAATCATGGCTTTCCCCCTAGGGGAATCATTGCCTAAAGCAACGCCTTGATTAGAGGAAGTCCGGGATCGTCATTTCTGATGTTTGAAGTGGCTTGCGACGGGCAGGGGTAGCTCTGGAGCGGCTTTCACGAAGAAAAGGTAAGTATTTTAACAAAACTAGTGAAATGTAAAGTTTGATAAATGAAAGTGCCCCTGTTTTTAATAGGATTATTAGAAACCGGGCACAGGTTCATCAAAATATACATTCACTTTAAAGTCAATATACAGGTTGAACGGGTTAGGGTCCCTAGTAGGTGAAAAACAAAGCCATTTCAATAATATCTCAAGTTCACTTTCTGAAAAAGACGTTGAGGAAAGGTTGAAAATTTTTAGTAGAGGTTCTCCTGTTTTCCCCTTTTTGGGGTTCTGTTCTCTTCCCAACTTCTCTCTATTTCCAACCATTCTTCCTCCTCTTCTTCCTCTTCTAGTCCTTTTCTTTTTCTGGGAGTCCCCAGGGACCATTGGGGTCTGAGGTCTATTTCGTTATTTTGTCTTTCTATATGTCTGTGAGATATTGTCTCTGTAGTATTTTGTGTATTTCTTGGGAATTGGTTCCTGTCCCAACCTTTCTCTAAAAAAGTAAGTTTGTCTTGCCTCTGCAGTCTAAGCCTATTTGGTTCTTCGTTAGTCCTATATGGAGGATAACTGTACACATGTTGTTTCTCTTGAAAGTTCTTATTCTGATTGATCCATCCATTATTTCTACCATTATAATAATTGGATCTATGTCTATTTTGACCTTGGGGATAATTTTGGAATCTAGGTTCATTTCCGATTTCTAAAATATCCCTTCTCAAAGTTACCTGTCTATGTGTATCAGGTACATCTCCTGATCTGTTAATATATGTATTTTACTGTGGCCCATTATGTCCCTGTCCTTTATCAGAGTTAATACTCTGAAATCTTCTATGATGAGATAAAAAAACTTTTTTTGTGTAATACTGGGCCTTCTGGCTCCAAGGTTTTTATTTCTATGTTTATTTACATTTATATTGTTACTATTTATCGTATTGTTTGCCACCTGTAATTGTTCCAGTGTTTGTACCTTCTCCCAAACTTCATCTTCATTCTCCATATCTAGATTTTCTAGATCATTTTTTTTTTTTTAAATATTTTATTTATATCCAGCAATGCATACAGTCAAACATATTTCACATCAATACGCCACGCAGGGCGAAGTTTTGTACAAAGCGTTGAGAGGTGGATAGAACCTAAACAAAAATGTACTAATGCAAGGGTTTCAACTTTCAGTTACAGATTTTATGGATATTTTCTGTGAGATAACTGCATACATCACTGGGGTTTTTATTTTAAAACCTATCATAACTAAACTAAAAACAACAACAAATTAACCTGAAATAAAACAAAACTAAACTCTTCATTTCTCGCATTGATACTTAGGACTTTTAGGAGACTTAAACATGTGGATTTATTAAAAGTGGCGTGATGATATTTTAACTTGTCTTTATTATTTTTAAGAGCCAACTGGCCACTGCAGAGAATAGACATAGGACAGGTAAATACATATATATAAAATAATTCAAAATTTGCACAGGATCTAAGTTTACAGTGGATATTGCAATAAAGGTGTGTGATACATAGCTAGTGATAAAATGAGGCAGGTGTTTCAAAAATATGCAGTACCGGCTGGTTTCCTAATTGCATTTACCAATAATTTCTCGCCCTTAGCCTCCTAGACTCTCTAATTTTAAACGAAGTTAGACTAAGCCTATGTCAAGTTAACAAAAACAAAAACAAAAAAAACCCAAAAAATATTAGATCATAAAGCGGACAGAGAAGTAGACAAAACAGAGGTATCCCAATCTACTCTGAGGGTAACAATGATATTACATATAACAATTAATGTATTCCTTGCAGGGAAAAAAAAATAAATAAGAAAAAAGGAATTATTACATACACAATAGAGTGGGGCAAACATATGAGATTATTCAAGGATGCTAGTCGTTTTTCAGTTAAAGCTATATGTGGATTCAGGATATTTCCTCAACCACCCAATTCAAGGGTATAAAAAATTAAGATACAGGGTTTAACATTGATTTATGGAAATGGCAAACAATTAGGTAACTGTCTCCTAGCTAAGAGTGTGGAGATAATATGTCGACTTCACTCTAGGGGACATATGAAATATAAAAGTTACCTGCATGATAGAATGATCGCAATATAATGACAGTCAGAGCCAAACAGAAACCTTAATCAAGCAAAGAGCGACATTGTTAGGGCATTAATGAGGCAATATTAAACATTAGACCCTAGCTAGCTAGAGGTATAAGCAAGGAGTATATTTTACAAAAAGTGTAAATGGCTATGAACGGATAGAAAGTGTCCTGACAGCAAACTGTAGGTGTGAATACAGAATAGGTCAGTGCTCTAAGCAATAGATGGTTGCACGTTGATACTATATTAGAGATCCAGAAAAGTTAGTCTGGGGATTTGAGCTCAAGTTTAGAAGGTAGACCCGGTCTTATAGCCATTACCGCTCCTGATGTCCGTCCAACCCAATAGAGCAAATTAGGGCCGGATAAGCATGGTAGTCCATATGCCATAAAAAAAAGGAGAAAAAGACAACTCACTAAATAGATAAGTTACCCTATTCCAGCACGAGTTATATGAAAATCGTTGCAGTTCAGTGGCACACAACTCATCCACAGGGGACAACAGCCGCCATGGTGCTTCCCACAATCAGAGGGGTAGGTGTTGAGACTTGCGACGACTTGTGGAGCCCATGCAGGAACATTGCACCGCAGCATTCTGACCCGGTAGAGCTCCTGTGAAGTCATGGTGTAAGTGGCTCCTGTGGCTGTAGCTGCAATCAGGTGCGCCCGCAGCGATATTATCGAGCTCCCCTCTAGTGTTGCCACATGTTCCGTAGCAGGGATATCCAGAGTGTATTCACTCGCGTTAGGCTCCGCTCCGTTGCATATATCCTCTACATGAGGGGGGGCTCTGCATTGGTTTACTTCAGGTCGCACATTGGCGGTCCACGTGGTGTCACACCGAGAGCCGCAGTCCGGTCGTGATTGATACTGAGAGGTTGTTCTAACGGGCCACAGGAAGACTGCCGATAGCGGTGTTATTGTCTCATGTGCAGCTTCAGGCTTTGTGGGATTCGATTTCTCCATTGCCTGCACAGCATCTCTCAATCTTCCATAGCTTTCAAATAATTGCTCAAACTTAGGCAGGAAGACAGAAGATATCTGGTTAACTATGTCCCCCGCTAAGTCCATTGTTCCGCAATCCCTTATGGATTGTATTTTCATGAACTGACTTCCAGGGAAGAAGGAGTTGAAAGTCTTCTATCTGCCAGAGGTTCCCGGACAGCTTGCCTGTCAAGGGAGTTGCAGATGGCGAAGAAAAAAGGCCTTCTAGATCGTTTTTATTATTTTCGTCCTGGTCAGGTCATTTATGATCGGCCCTTCCATGTTGTATAAATTTGCAGGTCTAAATTCTCAGATAATAGTGCTTAATACTCTCTTGAACATGTATAGCAATCCTTTCTAAGTATTGTATAAACAAAGCATGTAACCGTTCCCATAACAACCAAGCAAACACTGCTTTTGTGTGGTTGATCGAAAATCATATGACGTCAGATAATTAACGCCCACTCGGTCAACTTTTAAAATCCGTGCTGGGTAATCTGAAAAAATACTACAGGAAAGTTTTCCTCTGTGAAAAGCACAATTGGGCAAAAAGAAGTTACTCCCAGGTGGCAACCGGGCCATAGAACAAGCTATTGATGCTGCTGTTCGTTCCTGGCAGACTGCTTCTCTTTCTGTTTTGCATATGTAATATGACCCTGGGGATAGTCTCCCTAAGGGTGAAAGGGGAAACCAGATGTGGACTCCTTGCCTAATGTGCTTAGAGGGATATGGCTGCACCTCACAGACGAGGCCCACAGAAGGCCGAAACGATTGTCGGGGGTTGACGTTTTCCTTGTTCAAAGGAGAATTGCCTGGTATTTCGGGGTTGGACTGACCATGTTGGCAGGATCAGACTGATATACTACAGGAAAGTTTTCCTCAGTGAAAAGCACAATTGGGCAAAAAGACACTACTCCCAGGTGGCAACTGGGCCATAGAACAAGCTATTGATGCTGCTGTTCGTTCCTGTCAGACTGCTTCTCTTTCTATTTTGCATATGTAATATGACCCTGGGGATAGTCTCCCTAAGGATGATAGGGGAAACTAGGCGTGGACTCCTTGCCCAATGTGCTTAGAGGGATATGGCTGCATCTTACTGATGAGGCCCAAAGAAGGCCGAAATGATCGTCTGGGGTTGCCTTTTCCTTGTTCAAAGGAGAATTGCCTGGTATTTCGGGGCTGGACTGACCATGTTGGCAGGATCAGACTGATATACTACAGGAAAGTTTTCCTCAGTGAAAAGCACAATTGGGCAGAAAGAAGCTACTCCCAGATGGCAACCGGGCCATAGAACAAGCTATTGATGCTGCTGTTCGTTCCTGGAAGACTGCTTCTCTTTCTGCTTTGCATATGTAATATGACCCTGGGGATATTCTCCCTAAGGGTGATAGGGGAAACCAAGCGTGAACTCCTTGCCCAATGTGCTTAGAGGGATATGGCTGCACCTCACTGACGAGGCCCAAAGAAGGTCGAAACAATCGTCTGGGGTTGCCTTTTCCTTGTTCCAAGGAGAATTGCCTGGTATTTTGGGGCTGGACTGACCATGTCAGCGGGATCAGACTGATATACTACAGGAAGTTTTTTCTCTGTAAAAAGCACAATTGGGCAGAAAGAAGCTTCTCCCAGGTGGCAACCGGGCCATAGAACAAGCTATTGATGCTGCTATTTGTTCCTGGCAGTCTGCTTCTCTTTCTGTTTTGCATATGTAATATGACCCTGGGGATAGTCTCCCTAAGGGTGAAAGGGGAACCAGACCAGGACTCCTTGCCCAATGTGCTTAGAGGGATATGGCTGCACCTCACTCACGAGGCCCAAAGAAGGCCGAAACGATTGTCTGGGGTTGCCATTTTCCTTGTTCAAAGGAGAATTGCCTGGTATTTCGGGGGTGGACTGACCATGTTGGCAGGATCAGGCTGATATACTACAGGAAAGTTTTCCTCAGTTAAAAGCACAATTGGGCAAACAGAAGCTACTCCCAGGTTGCAACCGGGCCATAGAACAAGCTATTGATGCTGCTGTTTGTTCCTGGCAGTCTGCTTCTCTTTCTGTTTTGCATGGGTAATCTGAAAAGCCTACTCACCTCTGACGAAGAAGTGAATGTTATACTTTGAAACTCGTAAGGTTTCACCGAGTGGGCACTCAGAATGATATGTAACGGCAGTTTTCATTCTTAATGCGACAAAGCGTTTTTAACAGCAATCAGTTATAGACTTGCTTTAATTATTAACCACGTCATTTTTTATGAGGGGCGGACAAATTTGAATAGCCTCTGTTGGTCGGGAGATGACTGGGATGTTTTAATGCTTTTAAGCTTACCTCATTATGAATTGAGGTTTATTTCTGTAAGTTTGTATTTGTCAGCAAATAAATCCTATACAGTATATACAGTATTATGCTATGCTATTTATGTCTTTTAACCACACTGACCATCTCCAGAACAAATCACCTACATTTGAGGGCTAAGTGAGCAGAAATCACCACTTAAAAATAACACAGCAGGGATACCTAAGGGTGGACTCAGATTCCACTCCCGCACACAGAGCATCACCCTTACCTCATACGATTGAGGTGAGATCTGATAAGCAGTTTTTTACACACCTTTGCGTGATTCCCTGCAATTGGAATTTGGTGAAAGGTGTAACCTCCATATAATTGCACCATCTGGACTTTTTATCATAACTATACGTAGAGACTATTTCTGTGCACTTATATCTTTTTTATTTTCTCTTTACTTTTGATTTCCTTAACAGTGTAAGTGGTACACTGTATCAATTTCAAAGCAGCACAACCTCCTACGCCTCATATTATACATGTATTATTGGTATTACTTATACTGATTCTCTATCTAAGTTGGTGTATAATTATTTTTAAATGCACATTTATCTGTGTTTTTCTGTGTTTTTACTTACAGACTAGAGATAGTCTGTTTTTTCAATTGGATCGTAGCGCTGGTGACTTTCCTTTCTTTGTTGACATATATACTGTATATATATATATATATATATATATATATATATTTACATGAGCCTAATTTGTTAAAGTTACACAGAAACTGTGAAGGCCTAATCAGAATTTGCAAAATCACAATCCTAAATACACTGCTGTATACAAAATTAAATATAAAATAGAACGTGCAAAGTTTAAATGTAATAACATTGAATCTTAAGATTAAATTGATATGAAATAGAAAGCTCAAAGTGTAAATAAAGAAGAACTGTCATGTTGTGCAGTGTTATGTTGCTCTAGGCTTGTCTGTCCTTCACATACAGAAATGCAGGGAACACCCCTTGGACAAGCTAAGCAAAATCTGCCTTTTGAATATTTCATTAGGGATCTCGGAGTGCTAGAGGATAATTTTAGAATATCTCACCTGAGTGGAAGGGAGATGTCCCTAGGGTCATATTACAAATACATACCAAAAGAGAAGCGGACTGTCAGGAAAAAAACAACAGCTCCATAACTTGTTTTTGGTGATTTACTACCTGTGAGCAGCCTCTTTTAGCCCAATTGTGCTTTTTACAGAGAAGTTTCCTGAAGTTTATCAGTTTAATCCTGCCTAACAATGTCAGTCCAGCCCTAAAATACCAGGCAATCCTTTTCTGAACAATGAACATGGAAGCCCCAGATGATCATTTCAGTCTTCTTTGGGTCTTGTCAGTGAGGTGCAGTCATATTCCTCTAAGCACATTGGGCAAGGAGTCCATGTCTGATATCCCCATCACCCTTAGGGAGACTTCCCTAGGGTCATATTACAAATACATACAGAAAGAGAAGCACTCTCTCAGGAACAAACAACAGCTCAGTAGCTTGTTCTATGGAGATTTTAAACCTGGGAGCAGCCTCCTTTAGCCCAACTGTGCTATTCACAGATTATAACTTTCCTGAAGTATATCAGTCTGATCCTGACTAACAAAAATCATTTTCTGAATAAGGAACATGACAACCCCAGATGATCATTTTGGCCTTCTCCCAGGTAGTAAATCACCAGAGAACAAGCTAGCAACTTATTGAGCTGTTGTCCGTTCTTAAAAGAGCACTTATCTTTCTGTATATATTTTAAAAATCCTTTGAAATTCCACAACCTATTTGAAACAGTCTAACAGGAACACCCACTGGTGATGGACTGTAAAAAACAAAAGGAAGAAAGGCTCAATGAATCTAGATCATTGTATAGTATATACAGCACAAATGGCACTGACAGCTAATTTCAGTGGCCTAGATTTGGAGTTTTGTCGGTAACGACCCGAAAAACTAACGCCGGCTTTTTTCTGGCCGCACCATAAAAATAACTCTGGTATCGAGAGTCCACATAAAGGCTGCGTTAGGCTTCAAAAAAGGAGCGTAGAGCATTTTTAACGCAGCTTCAACTCTCGATACCAGAGTTGCTTACGGACGCGGCCAGCCTCAAAAACGTGCTCGTGCACGATTCCCACATAGGAAACAATGGGGCTGTTTGAGCTGAAAAAAACCCAAACACCTGCAAAAAAGCCGCGTTCAGCTCCTAACGCAGCCCCATTGTTTGCTATGCGGTAACCCTTCCTACGTCTGCACTTAACACTCTAACATGTACCCCGAGTCTAAACACCCCTAACCTTACACTTATTAACCCCTAATCTGCTGCCCCCGCTATCGCTGACCCCTGCATATTTTTATTAACCCCTAATCTGCCGCTCCGTAAACCGCCGCTACTTACATTATCCCTATGTACCCCTAATCTGCTGCCCTAACATCACCGACCCCTATATTATATTTATTAACCCCTAATCTGCCCCCCACAACGTCGCCTCCACCTGCCTACACTTATTAACCCCTAATCTGCCGACCGGACCTGAGCGATACTATAATAAAGTTATTAACCCCTAATCCGCCTCACTAACCCTATCATAAATAGTATTAACCCCTAATCTGCCCTCCCTAACATCGCCGACACCTAACTTTAATTATTAACCCCTAATCTGCCGACCGAATCTCACCGCTATTCTAATAAATGTATTAACCCCTAAAGCTAAGTCTAACCCTAATACTAACACCCCCCTAAATTAAATATAATTTAAATCTAACGAAATTAATTAACTCTTATTAAATAAATTATTCCTATTTAAAGCTAAATACTTACCTGTAAAATAAATCCTAATATAGCTACAATATAAATTATAATTATATTATAGCTATTTTAGGATTTATATTTATTTTACAGGTAACTTTGTATTTATTTTAACCAGGTACAATAGCTATTAAATAGTTAAGAACTATTTAATAGCTAAAATAGTTAAAATAATTACAAATTTACCTGTAAAAGAAATCCTAACCTAAGTTACAAATAAACCTAACACTAGACTTTCAATAAATTAATTAAATAAACTACCTACAATTAACCTAACACTACACTATCAATAAATTAATTAAATACAATTGCTACAAATAAATACAATTAAATAAACTAGCTAAAGTACAAAAAATAAAAAAGAACTAAGTTACAAAAAATAAAAAAATATTTACAAACATAAGAAAAATATTACAACAATTTTAAACTAATTACACCTACTCTAAGCCCCCTAATAAAATAACAAAGCCCCCCAAAATAAAAAAATGCCCTACCCTATTCTAAATTACTAAAGTTCAAAGCTCTTTTACCTTACCAGCCCTGAACAGGGCCCTTTGCGGGGCATGCCCCAAGAAATACAGCTCTTTTGCCTGTAAAAAAAAACATACAATACCCAAGCCCCCCAACATTACAACCCACCACCCACATAAACCTAACACTAAGCCCCTGAAGATCATCCTACCTTGTCTTCACCATACCAGGTTCACCGATCGGTCCAGAAGAGCTCCTCCGATAACCTGATCCAAGCCCAAGCGGGGGGCTGAAGAGGTCCATGATCCGGCTGAAGTCTTCATCCAAGCGGGCCAGAAGAGGTCTTCCATCCGATTGAAGTCTTCATCCAAGCGGCATCCGGAGCGAAGCGGCAGCATCCTGAAGACCTCCACCGCGGAACATCCATCCTGGCTGACGACTGAACGACGAATGACGGTTCCTTTAAATGACGTCATCCAAGATGGCGTCCCTCGAATTCCGATTGGCTGATAGGATTCTATCAGCCAATCGGAATTAAGGTAGGAATATTCTGATTGGCTGATGGAATCAGCCAATCAGAATCAAGTTCAATCCGATTGGCTGATCCAATCAGCCAATCAGATTGAGCTTGCATTCTATTGGCTGATCAGAACAGCCAATAGAATGCAAGCTCAATCTGATTGGCTGATCGGATCATCCAATCGGATTGAACTTGATTCTGATTGGCTGATTCCATCAGCCAATCAGAATATTCCTACCTTAATTCCGATTGGCTGATAGAATCCTATCAGCCAATCGGAATTCGAGGGACGCCATCTTGGATGACGTCATTTAAAGGAACCGTCATTCGTCGTTCAGTCGTCGGCCAGGATGGATGTTCCGCGGTGGAGGTCTTCAGGATGCTGTCGCTTCGCTCCGGATGGATGCCGTTTGGATGAAGACTTCAATCGGATGGAAGACCTCTTCTGGCCCGCTTGGATGAAGACTTCAGCCGGATCATGGACCTCTTCAGCCCCCCGCTTGAGCTTGGATCAGGACATCGGAGGAGCTCTTCTGGACCGATCGGTGAACCTGGTATGGTGAAGACAAGGTAGGATGATCTTCAGGGGCTTAGTGTTAGATTTATTTAAGGGGGGTTTGGGTTAGATTAGGGGTATGTGGGTGGTGGGTTGTAATGTTGGGGGGCTTGGGTATTGTATGTTTTTTTTTACAGGCAAAAGAGCTGTATTTCTTGGGGCATGCCCCGCAAAGGGCCCTGTTCAGGGCTGGTAAGTTAAAAGAGCTTTGAACTTTAGTAATTTAGAATAGGGTAGGGCATTTTTTTATTTTGGGGGGCTTTGTTATTTTATTAGGGGGCTTAGAGTAGGTGTAATTAGTTTAAAATTGTTGTAATATTTTTCTTATGTTTGTAAATATTTTTTATTTTTTGTAACTTAGTTTTTTTTTATTTTTTGTACTTTAGCTAGTTTATTTAATTGTATTTATTTGTAGCAATTGTATTTAATTAATTTATTGATAGTGTAGTGTTAGGTTAATTGTAGGTAATTGTAGGTAGTTTATTTAATTAATTTATTGATAGTCTAGTGTTAGGTTTATTTGTAACTTAGTTTAGGATTTCTTTTACAGGTAAATTTGTAATTATTTTAACTATTTTAGCTATTAAATAGTTCTTAACTATTTAATAGCTATTGTATCTGGTTAAAATAGATACAAAGTTACCTGTAAAATAAATATAAATCCTAAAATAGCTATAATATAATTATAATTTATATTGTAGCTATATTAGGATTTATTTTACAGGTAAGTATTTAGCTTTAAATTGGAATAATTTATTTAATAAGAGTTAATTAATTTCGTTAGATTTAAATTATATTTAATTTAGGGAGGTGTTAGTATTAGGGTTAGACTTAGCTTTAGGGGTTAATACATTTATTAGAATAGCGGCGAGATTCGGTCGGCAGATTAGGGGTTAATAATTGAAGTTAGGTGTCGGCGATGTTAGGGAGGGCAGATTAGGGGTTAATACTATTTATGATAGGGTTAGTGAGGCGGATTAGGGGTTAATAACTTTATTATAGTAGCGCTCAGGTCCGGTCGGCAGATTAGGGGTTAATAAGTGTAGGCAGGTGGAGGCGACGTTGTGGGGGGCAGATTAGGGGTTAATAAATATAATATAGGGGTCGGCGGTGTTAGGGGCAGCAGATTAGGGGTACATAAGGATAACGTAGGTGGCGGCGCTTTGCGGTCGGCAGATTAGGGGTTAATAAGTGTAGGCAGGTGGAGGCGACGTTGAGGGGGGCAGATTAGGGGTTAATAAATATAATACAGGGGTCGGCGGTGTTAGGGGCAGCAGATTAGGGGTACATAAGGATAACGTAGGTGGCGGTCGGCAGATTAGGGGTTAAAAAATTTTTTTTGAGTGTCGGCGATGTGGGGGGACCTCGGTTTAGGGGTACATAGGTAGTTTATGGGTGTTAGTGTACTTTGGAGTACAGTAGTTAAGAGCTTTATAAACCGGCGTTAGCCCAGAAAGCTCTTAACTACTGACTTTTTTCCTGCGGCTGGAGTTTTGTCGTTAGATGTCTAACGCTCACTTCAGACACGACTCTAAATACCGGAGTTATAAAATTCCCATTGAAAAGATAGGATACGCAATTTACGTAAGGGGATCTGCGGTATGGAAAAGTCGCGGCTGGAAAGTGAGCGTTAGACCCTATTTTGAGTGACTCCAAATACTGGCGGTAGCCGTGAAAACCAGCGTTAGAGGCTCCTAACGCTGGTTTTAGGCTACCGCCGGTATTTGGAGTCACTCAAAATAGGGTCTAACGCTCACTTTTCAGCCGTGACTTTTCCATACCGCAGATCCCCTTACGTCAATTGCGTATCCTATCTTTTCAATGGGATCTTTCTAACTCCGGTATTTAGAGTCGTTTCTGAAGTGAGCGTTAGACATCTAACGACAAAACTCCAGCCGCAGGAAAAAAGTCAGTAGTTAAGAGCTTTCTGGGCTAACGCCGGTTTATAAAGCTCTTAACTACTGTGCTCTAAAGTACACTAACACCCATAAACTACCTATGTACCCCTAAACCGAGGTCCCCCCACATCGCCGACACTCGAATAATTTTTAACCCCTAATCTGCCGACCGCCACCTACGTTATCCTTATGTACCCCTAATCTGCTGCCCCTAACACCGCCGACCCCTGTATTATATTTATTAACCCCTAACCTGCCCCCCACAACGTCGCCTCCACCTACCTACACTTATTAACCCCTAATCTGCCGACCGCAAAGTGCCGCCACCTACGTTATCCTTATGTACCCCTAATCTGCTGCCCCAAACACCGCCGACCCCTATATTATATTTATTAACTCCTAATCTGCCCCCTCAACGTCGCCTCCACCTGCCTACACTTATTAACCCCTAATCTGCCGAGCGGACCTGAGCGCTACTATAATAAAGTTATTAACCCCTAATCCGCCTCACTAACCCTATAATAAATAGTATTAACCCCTAATCTGCCCTCCCTAACATCGCCGACACCTAACTTCAATTATTAACCCCTAATCTGCCGACCGGAGCTCACCGCTATTCTAATAAATGGATTAACCCCTAAAGCTAAGTCTAACCCTAACACTAACACCATCAGCCAATCAGAATATTCCTACCTTAATTCCGATTGGCTGATAGAATCCTATCAGCCAATCGGAATTCGAGGGACGCCATCTTGGATGACGTCCCTTAAAGGAACCGTCATTCGTCTTTAGTCCGTCGGCCCAGCAGGATGTTCTGCGTCGGAGGTCTGCAAGATGAATCCGGAAGAAAGAAGATTGAAGATGCCGTTGATAGAAGACTTCATCCGGATCATGGACCTCTTCAGCTCCCGCTTGGATGAAGACTTCAGCCGGATCATGGACCTCTTCAGCCCCCCGCTTGGGCTTGGATCAGGACATCGGAGGAGCTCTTCTGGACCGATCGGTGAACCTGGTATGGTGAAGATAAGGTAGGAAGATCTTCAGGGGCTTAGTGTTAGGTTTATTTAAGGGGGGTTTGGGTTAGATTAGGGGTATGTGGGTAGTGGGTTGTAATGTTGGGGGGGTATTGTATTTTTTCTTTTACAGGCAAAAGAGCTGAACTTCTTGGGGCATGCCCCGCAAAGGGCCCTGTTCAGGGCTGGTAAGGTGGGTAGGGCATTTTTTTTTATTTTGGGGGGCTTTGTTATTTTATTAGGGGGCTTAGAGTAGGTGTAATTAGTTTAAAATTGTTGTAATATTTTTCTTATGTTTGTAAATATTTTTTTATTTTTTGTAACTTAGTTCTTTTTTATTTTTTGTACTTTAGCAAGTTTATTTAATTGTATTTATTTGTAGCAATTGTATTTAATTAATTTATTGATAGTGTAGTGTTAGGTTAATTGTAGGTAAATGTAGGTAGTTTATTTAATTAATTTATTGATAGTATAGTGTTAGGTTTAATTGCAACTTAGGTTAGGATTTCTTTTACAGGTAAATTTGTAATTATTTTAACTATTTTAGCTATTAAATAGTTCTTAACTATTTAATAGCTATTGTACCTGGTTAAAATAAATACAAAGTTACCTGTAAAATAAATATTAATCCTAAAATAGCTATAATATAATTATAATTTATATTGTAGCTATATTAGGATTTATTTTACAGGTAAGTATTTAGCTTTAAATAGGAATAATTTATTTAATAAGAGATAATTAATTTCGTTAGATTTCAATTATATTTAAGTTAGGGGGGTGTTAGTGTTAGGGTTAGACTTAGCTTTAGGGGTTAATCCATTTATTAGAATAGCGGTGAGCTCCGGTCGGCAGATTAGGGGTTAATAATTTAAGTTAGGTGTCGGCGATGTTAGGGAGGGCAGATTAGGGGTTAATACTATTTATTATAGGGTTAGTGAGGCGGATTAGGGGTTAATAACTTTATTATAGTAGCGCTCAGGTCCGGTCGGCAGATTAGGGGTTAATAAGTGTAGGCAGGTGGAGGCGACGTTGTGGGGGGCAGATTAGGAGTTAATAAATATAATATAGGGGTCGGCGATGTTAGGGCAGCAGATTAGGGGTACATAGGGATAATGTAAGTAGCGGCGGTTTACGGAGCGGCAGATTAGGGGTTAAAAATAATATGCAGGGGTCAGCGATAGCGGGGGCGGCAGATTAGGGGTTAATAAGTGTAATGCTAGGGGTGTTTAGATTCGGGGTATATGTTAGGGTGTTAGGTGCAGACGTAGGAAGTGTTTCCGCATAGCAAACAATGGGGCTGCGTTAAGAGCTGAACGCGGCTTTTTTGCAGGTGTTAGGTTTTTTTTCAGCTCAAACAGCCCCATTGTTTCCTATGGGAGAATCGTGCACGAGCACGTTTTTGAGGCTGGCCGCTTGCGTAAGCAACTCTGGTATCGAGAGTTGAAGCTGCGTTAAAAATGCTCTACGATCCTTTTTTGGAGCCTAACGCAGCCTTTATGTGGATTCTCGATACCAGAGTTATTTTTATGGTGCGGCCAAAAAAAAGCCGGCGTTAGTTTTTTGGGTCGTTACTGACAAAACTCCAAATCTAGCCGACCGGCGGTAGCCTAAAACCAGCGTTAGAAGCCTCTAACGCTGGTTTTCACGGCTACCGCCAAACTCTATATCTAGGCCAGTGTGTTTTGCCCAAATATTCCAATATTCTCTTCAAACACATCATTGGATAGTCAGTAAAGAGGTTAAAAATGTCAATTTGGGACGTAACTAAGTTCCATGAGATGTTGAATTTAATAAGTGAAAAATGACCTCATAATGTGTTTGTTAGTATAAGAAATTTGGATTGTGTTTGCTTTGAACTGGACTGTTCCATGTAAATTTAAGACCATTTTTCTGTAATCCAATAAGTGGTGCAGAGAAAAATTGTAAAATGTATGTTTGTGATTGTGCGGATATTGAAAGGGGCTCACCAGGAGCCGCTGCTCTGTCGATAACTTTCAAATTATTTATTGTTTATTGACCCCATATAGGTGTATATTAATTCCATTAGGCGAGTTGTGTGAATTTCTCTGCATGTCCTTGTGCAGTGTTTTCAAATCTAAGCTTATTGCAGTCCAGAAATTAGAAAACCCACTTGTCATGTGGTATCCCACAATGCAAACTCTATCACTACTGTGGGCTCTTTTTAAGAATCTGCGACTTTAGACTGCTACTTCTTAACCTACTACGCCACCTCTAAAGTGGCATTTCTGTTTCCCTCAGACTTCTCTGACCAGGGTGATTGACTGTGCGAGCAGGGGGCAGCATTGCACAGGCAGTGGCTTGCTGCCCACTAATCAAGATGTCTGCCCGTTTCTGTCCAGCCCTTGTTAAATGGAGGCCTATGAATGATTTTTGGACTTATTCTGTTTTTACAGCCTCAACATATTGAAAGCCAATTTTAGTCTGTCTTAAAGAACAATATATATATATATATATATATATATATATATATATATATATATATATATATATATATTTTACGAATGCTTTTGAGCATTCTCAGGCAACATTAAATAATAAACATTATAATTTTCTGTTTTAAAAAGTTAAGATGTTACTCAAAACACATTTTTAAACTGTAAAATGTGTATAAGACGCAAATGTGATCATTAATATATTCATCTATAATTGCTTTTCATTGTCTGGATATTTTAAAAATTTAATTTATAAAATTATATCAAATATATTTGCACTTGTCTTGATTTTTTTTTTTATTAGTAAAGTCTTCAAAGAAACAACAGACATGCTTTCCTTTTGCATATGTGCAAGTGTGTAAGTTGTGAAGAGAAAGTACAAACTTTTTATCCTCCTCAACCTGAGTTTTCTCCAATCTTACATTCACCTATTTTTACCAGTTTGTGTAAAGAGTCTTCAGATAGGCAACCCTCTTTATTAAAATAATATTTACCTAGGCATAACTCCCAAAGAGTGGGAAAAAAAATTCAATAATACTCACAAATCATCCACTTAATCTCGGATACTAAAGCTCGACTACAAACCTTTACTACACTGGTATTTGACCACACTAAGACTCAATACTTTTTACCCCAGGGCCTTCAGGAGTTGCTGTAGGGGATGTGGATAGACTGGTAGTCTACTTCATATCTGGTGGCACTGTAAGCACATACAAACTTTGTGGTCTGAGATAGAGGCACACTTTCAGACAGTTTTCGGCAGTGACTTTCAATTGACCTCTGGATTTGCCTTACTTAATGACCTCTTTAAATTTCCTTGTAAATTGAGAACTCTTTTTTTGCAGACTAGTGGGAAAGCCTGCCCAGAGGGCAGTCTATTGTGGTGATGGAACCATCTTGCCATTTTTGTAATTCACCTGGATGCAGCTTACGCTGAATCCAAGTGGATTTTTTTACCACCCTGCCATCCAGGTGGATTCTTTCATCACCCCTTTTGCTCTCTCTCCCCCCTCTCTTTTGCTCTCTCTCCCCCTTTCTTTTGCTCTCTCTCCCCCTTTCTTTTGCACTCTCTCCCCCTTCTTTTTTGCTCTCTATCCCCCTCTCTTTTGCTCTCTCTTCCCTCTCTTTTGCTCTCTCTCCCCTCTCAGTCTATGTGTTGTTAAATTAAAAGAATTAAATATACTACAGAAAAAAATAAACAAATTATCAAAAATAAAAAAATAAAACCTAGTCCCTATGAAACTTAAAATGCACCCCCAAAATAAAAACACCCCCTAATCTAATTCTAAACTACCAATAGCCCTTAAAATGGCTTTTTGTAGGGCATTGCCCTAAGTTAAACAGCTCTTTTGCAGTTACCAAAAATTCTAAGTCCCCCCTAACAGTAACCCCCCCCCAAAATAAATAACACTTAAAAACCTAAACTATCCATTGCCCTGAAAAGGGTATTTGTATGGGCATTGCCCATAAAAGGGCATTCAGCTCTTTTGCTGCCCATCCCTAATCTAAAAATAATATTAAAAAAAAACCTTAATCTAACTCCTAAAAATTAAAAAATTAAACCTAAATTTAAATTAACCTAAATTACAGAAAATAAAAAAAAATCTAACACTACAGAAAAAAAACAAATTACCAAAGTTTACAATATTAAACCTAATCCCTATGAAAATAAAAAAACACCCAAAATAAAAACACCCCCTAATCTAAGAATAAACTGCCAGTAGTCCTTAAAAGAGCTTTTTGCAGGGCATTGCCCCAAAATAAACAGCTCTTTTACAGAATAAAGTCTATGGCCTAGATTTGGAGTTCGGCGGTAAAAGGGCTGTTAACGCTCCGCGGGCTTTTTTCTGGCCGCACCATAAATTTAACTCTGGTATCGAGAGTTTAAACAAATGCTGCGTTAGGCTCCAAAAAAGGAGCGTAGAGCATTTTTACCGCAAATGCAACTCTTGATACCAGAGTTGCTTACGGACGCGGCCGGCCTCAAAAACGTGCTCGTGCACGATTCCCCCATAGGAAACAATGGGGCTGTTTGAGCTGAAAAAAAACCTAACACCTGCAAAAAAGCAGCGTTCAGCTCCTAACGCAGCCCCATTGTTTCCTATGGGGAAACACTTCCTACCTCTGCACCTAACACTCTAACATGTACCCCGAGTCTAAACACCCCTAACCTTACACTTATTAACCCCTATTCTGCCGCCCCCGCTATCGCTGACACCTGCATATTTTTTTTAACCCCTAATCTGCCGCTCCGTAAACCGCCGCAACCTACGTTATCCCTATGTACCCCTAATCTGCTGCCCTAACATCGCCGACCCCTATATTCTATTTATTAACCCCTAATCTGCCCCCCTCAACGTCGCCTCCACCTGCCTACACTTATTAACCCCTAATCTGCCGAGCGGACCTGAGCGCTACTATAATAAAGTTATTAACCCCTAATCCGCCTCACTAACCCTATCATAAATAGTATTAACCCCTAATCTGCCCTCCCTAACATCGCCGACACCTACCTTCAATTATTAACCCCTAATCTGCCGAGCGGACCTCACCGCTATTCTAATAAATGTATTAACCCCTAAAGCTAAGTCTAACCCTAACACTAACACCCCCCTAACTTAAATATAATTTACATCTAACGAAATAAATTAACTCTTATTAAATAACTTATTCCTATTTAAAGCTAAATACTTACCTGTAAAATAAATCCTAATATAGCTACAATATAAATTATAATTATATTATAGCTATTTTAGGATTTATATTTATTTTACAGGTAACTTTGTATTTATTTTAACCAGGTACAATAGCTATTAAATAGTTAAGAACTATTTAATAGTTACCTAGTTAAAATAATAACAAATTTACCTGTAAAATAAGTCCTAACCTAAGATATAATTAAACCTAACACTACCCTATCAATAAATTAATTAAATAAACTACCTACAATTACCTACAATTAACCTAACACTACACTATCAATAAATTAATTAAACACAATTGCTACAAATAAATACAATTAAATAAACTAGCTAAAGTACAAAAAATAAAAAAGAACTAAGTTACAAAAAATAAAAAAATATTTACAAACATAAGAAAAATATTACAACAATTTTAAACTAATTACACCTACTCTAAGCCCCCTAATAAAATAACAAAGCCCCCCAAAATAAAAAATTCCCTACCCTATTCTAAATTAAAAAAGTTACAAGCTCTTTTACCTTACCAGCCCTGAACAGGGCCCTTTGCGGGGCATGCCCCAAGAATTTCAGCTCTTTTGCCTGTAAAAAAAAACATACCATACCCCCCCCCAACATTACAACCCACCACCCACATACCCCTAATCTAACCCAAACCCCCCTTAAATAAACCTAACACTAAGCCCCTGAAGATCTTCCTACCTTGTCTTCACCATACCAGGTTCACCGATCCGTCCTGGCTCCAACATCTTCATCCAACCCAAGCGGGGGTTGGCGATCCATCATCCGGTGCTGAAGAGGTCCAGAAGAGGCTCCAAAGTCTTCCTCCTATCCGGCAAGAAGAGGACATCCGGACCGGCAAACATCTTCTCCAAGCGGCATCTTCAATCTTCTTCCATCCGGTGCGGAGCGGGTCCATCTTGAAGCAGGCGACGCGGATCCATCCTCTTCTTCCGTTGTCTCCCGACGAATGACGGTTCCTTTAAGGGACGTCATCCAAGATGGCGTCCCTCGAATTCCGATTGGCTGATAGGATTCTATCAGCCAATCGGAATTAAGGTAGGAATTTTCTGATTGGCTGATGGAATCAGCCAATCAGAATCAAGTTCAATCCGATTGGCTGATCCAATCAGCCAATCAGATTGAGCTCGCATTCTATTGGCTGTTCCGATCAGCCAATAGAATGCGAGCTCAATATATTAGTTTATATCTTAGGTTAGGATTTATTTTACAGGTAAATTTGTTATTATTTTAACTAGGTAGCTATTAAATAGTTCTTAACTATTTAATAGCTATTGTACCTAGTTAAAATAAATACCAAGTTGCCTGTAAAATAAATATTAATCCTAAAATAGCTATAATGTAATTATAATTTATATTGTAGCTATATTAGGATGTATTTTACAGGTAAGTATTTAGCTTTAAATAGGAATCATTTATTTAATAACAGTTAATTTATTTCGTTAGATGTAAATTATATTTAAGTTAGGGGGGTGTTAGTGTTAGGGTTAGACTTAGCTTTAGGGGTTAATCAATTTATTAGAATAGCGGTGAGCTCCGGTCGTCAGATTAGGGGTTAATAATTGAAGTTAGGTGTCGGCGATGTTAGGGAGGGCAGATTAGGGGTTAATACTATTTATGATAGGGTTAGTGAGGCGGGTTAGGGGTTAATAACTTTATTATAGTTTCGCTCAGGTCCGCTCGGCAGATTAGGGTTTAATAAGTGTAGGCAGGTGTCGTGACGTTGAGGGGGGCAGATTAGGGGTTAATAAATATAATATAGGGGTCGGCGGTGTTAGGGGTAGCAGATTAGGGGTACATAAGGATAACGTAGGTGGCGGCGCTTTGCGGTCGGAAGATTAGGGGTTAATTATTTTAAGTAGCTGGCGGCGACGTTGTGGGGGGCAGGTTAGGGGTTAATAAATGTAATACAGGGGTCGGCGGGGTTAGGGGCAGCAGATTAGGGGTACATAAGTATAACGTAGGTGGCGGTCGGCAGATTAGGGGTTAAAAATTTAAATCGAGTGTCGGCGATGTGGGGGGACTTCGGTTTAGGGGTACATAGGTAGTTTATGGGTGTTAGTGTACTTTAGGGTACAGTAGTTAAGAGCTTTATGAACCGGCGTTAGCCAGAAAGCTCTTAACTCCTGCTATTTTCAGGCGGCTGGAATCTAACGCTCACTTCAGAAACGACTCTAAATACCGGCGTTAGAAAGATCCCATTGAAAAGATAGGATACGCAAATGGCGTAAGGGGATCTGCGGTATGGAAAAGTCGCGGCTGAAAAGTGAGCGTTAGACCCTTTAATCACTGACTCCAAATACCAGCGGGCGGCCAAAACCAGCGTTAGGAGCCTCTAACGCTGGTTTTGACGGCTACCGCCGAACTCCAAATCTAGGCCTGAGTTCCCCTAACAGTAAGCCCCCCACCCACCAAACCCCCCAAAATAAAAGAACCTAACACTAAAAAACCTAAACTACCCATTGCTCTGAAAAGGACATTTGTTTGGGCATTGCCCTTAACAGGGCATTTAGCTCTTTTACTGCCCATCCCTAATCTAAATAAAACAACACCCCCAAAAAAAACATTAAAAAAACCTGTCTAACTCCTAGGTTGCTACTCACCGTTCCTGAAGTCCGGCGGTGAAGTTCCTGTTCCAGGCGGTGAAGTCTTTTTCCTAGCGGCGACCTCTTCTTTCTTCTTCCAGGAACAATCCGGCGCGGAGCGGAGGGCGGAGATGAAGACCGATGACTGTGGAGCTGAAGACCGGCGACCCTGGAACTGAAGACCGGCGATCCTGGAACTTAAGACCAGCAACCCTGGGACTGAAGACCGGCGACTGCGGAGCCATGGAGCATGGAGGATCCTCTTTGTACTATCGCCGCCGTACACTGAATCGTGAATTCAAGGTACACGATTAAAGATGGAGTCTCTTGAATTCCTATTGTTTGATTTTATTCTTGCTGTTCAAATCAGCCAATAGGATGAGAGCTACTGAAATTCTATTGGCTATTCAAATCAGCCTGCCATTTTCGGAATTCTTTTAGCTGTGCGTGCAGCCAACATTCTGTTGGCTGCCTCGCGCTGCCAACATTCCATTGAGGATGCGTGTGCAACTGACGACAGCGACGGACATTACAAACGCAATTATAGTATAGATTGGAATAAATGCGGCAAAATAATTGATAGCCCATCACTGGAAATGCCATCAAAAAATGTGGGTGGAAAGAGTGACAGAATTACAGTATTAATGCTAGAGGAATAGGGCTTTCTCAGATGCAACAAAACAGCCTTCCTCGTAGAGGTCAAAGTAATTTGGGAAGAGTCCCATAAGACTCAAAAAAACAACCAACCTAACATTGCACCTTCCCACACAATATAGGTCTAGCCCATAATTAGCTTCCCCTCCTCCTCCTGCCGTCATACCTGTTCTATCCCATTCCTAGCTTTTTAATCTTTCTTTTTCTCTAATTACCTGGAACTCCTTTTATTATCAATAGTGATGATTTCACAGAGAGCATAAATATGTAGATATAAAGTATTACAGTGAGCAGATTTTCTGTTTTATTGGTTTATTTGTTATAAAAAAATAGAATTTAAAGGGACACTCTAGTGAAAACTAAACTTTCATGATTCATATAAGGCATGCAATTTTAAACAACTTTCCAATTTACTTTTATCATCACATTTGCTTTGTTCTCTTTTTGAAAAGATAAACCTAGTTAGGCTCAAACTGATTTCTAAACCGTTGAAAACCGCCTCTTAACTCAGAGCATTTTAAAGTTTTTAATAGTTAAACAGTACTTGTTCATGTGTGTCATATAGATAACATTGTGCTCACTCCCATGAAGTTATTTAGGAGTCTGCACTGATTGGCTAACATGCATGTCTGTCAAAAGAATGTAGCAACTTCCACTGCACACAGTATTAGCAGATACCAGACAGGAGACAAAAAATAAAGATGCAAAGGCTCAAAAAGTAGAGATAAATCATCTGTATTCTCTGTATTCAAACCAGGCAAATAGAGTTACAAACAGGCAATTAGGCAGGTCAAACGCGTTTCATATGTTAAACTTCATCAGTGACCACCATAAACTATTGCCCATAATACAGCGCAATTTAAAGGGGCAGAAAAGACACACCCTCTTATATTTATCCAATCACATTCTCAAAAGCACTGTTATATGTCAATAGTAGGTTATGTGCTAGGAGACTGCTATTTAAAGTGACATTCTTAAACTAAATGAATACAACTAACCACTTACTATAATATAATTATTAACATATTTAAATGTATTTAAATTCATGACATATCAGGATGTATATATACTGAAAACAAATCATATTCTCAATATCATAAAAACCTTATTTATGTAAAAGAAAGAAAAAACAATTATTTTTGTTTTAAATAAAAATAATAATAAATTAAACTAAAATAAACCAATTAGGTATCAACAAATAATTTAACATCCCATTCAGAATTTAAACCTGCTGGCACTCTGGTATCCAGCTGAAAGATCCAGAAAACCTCTCTTTTACTAAGAGTATTACCTCTATTACCTCCTCTTGGGTGTCTGGCAATCAGCTGGATACCCTGAAATGACAGCAGGGAACTATCAGAGTTATGCTCCTTTCTGAAGTGCAGGGACACAGGTGTAGTGGACTCAGGGTCTTCAATAGAACGCAAGTGTTCCAGAAAACGATCCTTTAGGGCCCGTGTAGTCTGACCAACATACTGCCTATAGCACCCCCTGCAGGTCAGAAGGTATATAACATAGCATGAGTTACATGTTATATGTTCCTGTATCTTAAATTCTTTCTTGTTGACAGTGGACACAAATTTCGCACCAAAAGCAGCATAGGTGCAAGACTTGCATCTCCTGCTGCCACATTTAAAAAAAACGGGTTTAATAGTTAACCAATTTTGGCTAGTGATTTTCGGCAACATGGAGGGGGACAAAATCCCTCTCAATGTTTTGGCTTTACGTGACACAAATAATACCCCTTCTTTTATAATGTCACGTAATTTGTCATCTGTTTCTAAGATAGGCAGAGCTTTACGAACAATATTGCAAATTTGAGCATATTCTTCACTACAGGGAGTGCAGAGTTATTAGGCAAATGAGTATTTTGACCACATCATCCTCTTTATGCATGTTGTCTTACTCCAAGCTGTATAGGCTCGAAAGCCTACTACCAATTAAGCATATTAGGTGATGTGCATCTCTGTAATGAGAAGGGGTGTGGTCTAATGACATCAACACCCTATATCAGGTGTGCATAATTATTAGGCAACTTCCTTTCCTTTGGCAAAATGGGTCAAAAGAAGGACTTGACAGGCTCAGAAAAGTCAAAAATAGTGAGATATCTTGCAGAGGGATGCAGCACTCTTAAAATTGCAAAGCTTATGAAGCGTGATAATCGAACAATCAAGCGTTTCATTCAAAATAGTCAACAGGGTCGCAAGAAGCGTGTGGAAAAACCAAGGCGCAAAATAACTGCCCATGAACTGAGAAAAGTCAAGCGTGCAGCTGCCAAGATGCCACTTGCCACCAGTTTGGCCATATTTCAGAGCTGCAACATCACTGGAGTGCCCAAAAGCACAAGGTGTGCAATACTCAGAGACATGGCCAAGGTAAGAAAGGCTGAAAGACGACCACCACTGAACAAGACACACAAGCTGGAACGTCAAGACTGGGCCAAGAAATATCTCAAGACTGATTTTTCTAAGGTTTTATGGACTGATGAAATGAGAGTGAGTCTTGATGGGCCAGATGGATGGGCCTGTGGCTGGATTGGTAAAGGGCAGAGAGCTCCAGTCCGACTCAGACGCCAGCAAGGTGGAGGTGGAGTACTGGTTTGGGCTGGTATCATCAAAGATGAGCTTGTGGGGCCTTTTCGGGTTGAGCATGGAGTCAAGCTCAACTCCCAGTCCTACTGCCAGTTTCTGGAAGACACCTTCTTCAAGCAGTGGTACAGGAAGAAGTCTGCATCCTTCAAGAAAAACATGATTTTCATGCAGGACAATGCTCCATCACACGCGTCCAAGTACTCCACAGCGTGGCTGGCAAGAAAGGGTATAAAAGAAGAAAATCTAATGACATGGCCTCCTTGTTCACCTGATCTGAACCCCATTGAGAACCTGTGATCCATCATCAAATGTGAGATTTACAAGGAGGGAAAACAGTACACCTCTCTGAACAGTGTCTGGGAGGCTGTGGTTGCTGCTGCACGCAATGTTGATGGTGAACAGATCAAAACACTGACAGAATCCATGGATGGCAGGCTTTTGAGTGTCCTTGCAAAGAAAGGTGGCTATATTGGTCACTGATTTGTTTTTGTTTTGTTTTTGAATGTCAGAAATGTATATTTGTGAATGTTGAGATGTTATATTGGTTTCACTGGTAAAAATAAATAATTGAAATGGGTATATATTTGTTTTTTGTTAAGTTGCCTAATAATTATGCACAGTAATAGTCACCTGCACACACAGATATCCCCCTAAAATAGCTATAACTAAAAACAAACTAAAAACTACTTCCAAAACTATTCAGCTTTGATATTAATGAGTTTTTTGGGTTCATTGAGAACATGGTTGTTGTTCAATAATAAAATTAATCCTCAAAAATACAACTTGCCTAATAATTCTGCACTCCCTGTATATGTAGTGATGAATGTAGGCTGACTGAATCTCTTATTCCCTTCAACTTTCCTTTTCTCAAGTAAACTGGACCTATCCATATCATCTACCTCTCTCTTGATAGATTCTAATGTCTCTCTGCAGTATCCTCTGTGGATTAATCTATCTGTCAATTCATCAGAGTATTGCTGATATACTGACTTTTAGGAATAGAACGAATTGTATGTCTTGGATGACAAGATTGTGCATTTAGAATAGTATTCCCTGCAATCTCTTTACGGAATAATTCAACATCTATTGATGCATTGGCAATATTAGACAACAGTCTAATATCCAAAAAGGGCATTGAAGTATTATTGAATTCTAAAGTAAACTTTAAATTCATCAAATTATTCTGTAGATACTCAGAAAACTGTTCAATAAGGTTCACAGGACCCTTCCAGATTATCAAAATATCGTCGATAAAACGACCATAGTAATGGATATACTCTTTGAAGGGATTCCCATCTCCATAGACGTGGGACAGCTCCCACCAACCCATATATAGGTTGGCATAGGAGGGGGCAAATTTTGCCCCCATAGCTGTCCCACGCCTCTGGAGATAGAAACTCCCTTCAAACAAAAAAAAGTTATGTTTCAATAGATAATCAATGGATTTGATAATGAAATTTTTCAGAACATCATTCTATTGAAGACCCTGAGTCCACTACACCTGTGTCCCTGCACTTCAGAAAGGAGCATAACTCTGATAGTTCCCTGCTGTCATTTCAGGGTATCCAGCTGATTGCCAGACACCCAAGAGGAGGTAATAGAGGTAATACTCTTAGTAAAAGAGAGGTTTTCTGGATCTTTCAGCTGGATACCAGAGTGCCAGCAGGTTTAAATTCTGAATGGGATGTTAAATTATTTGTTGATACCTAATTGGTTTATTTTAGTTTAATTTATTATTATTTTTATTTAAAACAAAAATAATTGTTTTTTCTTTCTTTTACATAAATAAGGTTTTTATGATATTGAGAATATGATTTGTTTTCAGTATATATACATCCTGATATGTCATGAATTTAAATACATTTAAATATGTTAATAATTATATTATAGTAAGTGGTTAGTTGTATTCATTTAGTTTAAGAATGTCACTTTAAATAGCAGTCTCCTAGCACATAACCTACTATTGACATATAACAGTGCTTTTGAGAATGTGATTGGATAAATATAAGAGGGTGTGTCTTTTCTGCCCCTTTAAATTGCGCTGTATAATGGGCAATAGTTTATGGTGGTCACTGATGAAGTTTAACATATGAAACGCGTTTGACCTGCCTAATTGCCTGTTTGTAACTCTATTTGCCTGGTTTGAATACAGAGAATACAGACGATTTATCTCTACCTTTTTGAGCCTCTGCATCTTTATTTTTTGTCTCCTGTCTGGTATCTGCTAATACTGTGTGCAGTGGAAGTTGCTACATTCTTTTGACAGACATACATGTTTGCCAATCAGTGCAGACTCCTAAATAACTTCATGGGAGTAAGCACAATGTTATCTATATGACACACATGAACAAGTACTGTTTAACTATTAAAAACTTTAAAATGCTCTGAGTTAAGAGGCGGTTTTCAACGGTTTAGAAATCAGTTTGAGCCTAACTAGGTTTATCTTTTCAAAAAGAGAACAAAGCAAATGTGATGATAAAAGTAAATTGGAAAGTTGTTTAAAATTGCATGCCTTATCTGAATCATGAAAGTTTAGTTTTCACTAGAGTGTCCCTTTAAATTCTATTTTTTTATAACAAATAAACCAATAAAACAGAAAATCTGCTCACTGTAATACTTTATATCTACATATTTATGCTCTCTGTGAAATCATCACTATTGATAATAAAAGGAGTTCCAGGTAATTAGAGAAAAAGAAAGATTAAAAAGCTAGGAATGGGATAGAACAGGTATGACGGCAGGAGGAGGAGGGGAAGCTAATTATGGGCTAGACCTATATTGTGTGGGAAGGTGCAATGTTAGGTTGGTTGTTTTTTTGAGTCTTATGGGACTCTTCCCAAATTACTTTGACCTCTACGAGGAAGGCTGTTTTGTTGCATCTGAGAAAGCCCTATTCCTCTAGCATTAATACTGTAATTCTGTCACTCTTTCCACCCACATTTTTTGATGGCATTTCCAGTGATGGGCTATCAATTATTTTGCCGCATTTATTCCAATCTATACTATAATTGCGTTTGTAATGTCCGTCGCTGTCGTCAGTTGCACACACAGAATGTTGGCTGCGCGCACAGCTAAAAGAATTCCGAAAATGGCAGGCTGATTTGAATAGCCAATAGAATTTCAGTAGCTCTCATCGATTTGAACAGCAAGAATAAAATCAGCCAATAGGAATTCAAGAGACTCCATCTTTAATCGTGTACCTTGAATTCACGATTCAGTGTACGGCGGCGATCGTACAAAGAGGATCCTCCACGCTCCATGGCTCCGCAGTCGCCGGTCTTCAGTCCCAGGGTTGCTGGTCTTAAGTTCCAGGATCGCCGGTCTTCAGTTCCAGGGTCGCCGGTCTGCAGCTCCAGGTCATCGGTCTTCAGCTCCGCCCTCCGCTCCGCGCCGGATTGTTCCTGGAAGAAGAAAGAAGAGGTCGCCGCTAGGAAAAAGACTTCACCGCCTGGAACAGGAACTTCTCCGCCGGACTTCAGGAACGGTGAGTAGCAACCTAGGAGTTAGACAGGTTTTTTAAATGTTTTTTTTGGGGGGGTTGTTTTATTTAGATTAGGGATGGGCAGTAAAAGAGCTAAATGCCCTGTTAAGGGCAATGCCCAAACAAATGTCCTTTTCAGGGCAATGGGTAGTTTAGGTTTTTTAGTGTTAGGTTCTTTTATTTTGGGGGGTTTGGTGGGTGGGGGGGCTTACTGTTAGGGTAACTTAGACTTTTTTCTGTAAAAGAGCTGTTTATTTTGGGGCAATGCCCTGCAAAAAGCTCTTTTAAGGGCTACTGGCAGTTTATTCTTAGATTAGGGGGTGTTTTTATTTTGGGTGTTTTTTTATTTTCATAGGGATTAGGTTTAATATTGTAAACTTTGGTAATTTGTTTTTTTTTCTGTAGTGTTAGATTTTTTTTTATTTTCTGTAATTTAGGTTAATTTAAATTTAGGTTTAATTTTTTAATTTTTAGGAGTTAGATAAAGGGTTTTTTTCTAATATTATTTTTAGATTAGGGATGGGCAGCAAAAGAGCTGAATGCCCTTTTATGGGCAATGCCCATACAATACCCTTTTCAGGGCAATGGATAGTTTAGGTTTTTAAGTGTTATTTATTTGGGGGGGGGGTTTACTGTTAGGGGGGACTTAGAATTTTTGGTAACTGCAAAAGAGCTGTTTAACTTAGGGAAATGCCCTACAAAAAGCTCTTTTAAGGGCTATTGGTAGTTTAGAATTAGATTAGGGGGTGTTTTTATTTTGGGCGTGCATTTTAAGTTTCATAGGGATTAGGTTTTATTTTTTTATTTTTGATAATTTGTTTATTTTTTTCTGTAGTATATTTAATTCTTTTAATTTAACAACACATAGACTGAGAGGGGAGAGAGAGCAAAAGAGAGGGGAGAGAGAGCAAAAGAGAGGGGGAGAGATAGCAAAAGAGAAGGGGGAGAGAGTGCAAAAGAAAGGGGGAGAGAGAGCAAAAGAAAGGGGGAGAGAGAGCAAAAGAGAGGGGCGAGAGAGAGCAAAAGGGGTGATGAAAGAATCCACCTGGATGGCAGGGTGGTGAAAAAATCCACTTGGATGCAGCGTAAGCTGCATCCAGGTGAATTCCAAAAATGGCAAGGTGGTTCCATCACCACAATAGACTGCCCTTCTGAAAATGGCAGGGTGGTTCGGTGGTTCCGTCGCCACAATAGACTGCCCTCTGGGCAGGCTTTCCCACTAGTCTGCAAAAAAGAGTTCTCAATTTACAAGGAAATTTAAAGAGGTCATTAAGTAAGGCAAATCCAGAGGTCAATTGAAAGTCACTGCCGAAAACTGTCTGAAAGTGTGCCTCTATCTCAGACCACATAAAAATTTGTATGTGCTTACAGTGCCACCAGATATGAAGTAAACTACCAGTCTATCCACATCCCCTACAGAAACTCCTGAAGGCCCTGGGGTAAAAAGTATTGAGTCTTAGTGTGGTCAAATACCAGTGTAGTAAAAGTTTGTAGTCGAGCTTTAGTATCCGTGATTAAGTGGATGATTTGTGAGTATTATTGAATTTTTTTTCCCACTCTTTGGGAGTTATGCCTAGGTAAATATTATTTTAATAAAGAGGGTTGCCTATCTGAAGACTGTATACACAAACTGGTAAAAATAGGTGAATGTAAGATTGGAGAAAACTCAGGTTGAGGAGGATAAAAAGTTTGTACTTTCTCTTCACAACTTACACACTTGCACATATGCAAAAGGAAAGCATGTTGTTTCTTTGAAGACTTTACTAATAAAAAAAAAATCAAGACAAGTGCAAATATATTTGATATAATTTTATAAATTAAATTTTTAAAATATCCAGACAATGAAAAGCAATTATAGATGAATATAATAATGATCACATTTGCGTCTTATACACATTTTACAGTTTAAAAATGTGTCTTGAGTAACATCTTAACTTTTTAAAACAGAAAATTATAATGTTTATTATTTAATGTTGCCTGAGAATGCTCAAAAGCATTCATAAAATATATATATATATATATATATATATATATATATATATATATTGTTCTTTAAGACAGACTAAAATTGGCTTTCAATATGTTGAAGCTGTAAAAACAGAACAAGTCCAAAAATCATTCATAGGTCTCCATTTAACAAGGGCTGGACAGAAACGGGCAGACATCTTGGTTAGTGGGCAGCAAGCCGCTGCCTGTGCAATGCTGCCCCCTGCTCGCACAGTCAATCACCCTGGTCAGAGAAGTCTGAGGGAAACAGAAATGCCACTTTAGAGGTGGTGTAGTAGGTTAAGAAGTAGCAGTCTAAAGTCGCAGATTCTTAAAAAGAGCCCACAGTAGTGATAGAGTTTGCATTGTGGGATACCACATGACAAGTGGGTTTTCTAATTTCTGGACTGGAATAAGCTTAGATTTGAAAACACTGCACAAGGGCATGCAGAGAAATTCACACAACTTGCCTAATGGAAATAATATACACCTATATGGGGTCAATAAACAATAAATAATTTGAAAGTTATCGACAGAGCAGCGGCTCCTGGTGAGCCCCTTTCAATATCCGCACAATCACAAACATACATTTTACAATTTTTCTCTGCACCTCTTATTGGATTACAAAAAAGTGGTCTTAAATTTACATGGAACAGTCCAGTTCAAAGCAAACACAATCCAAATTTCTTATACTAACAAACACATTATGAGGTAATTTTTCACTTATTAAATTCAACATCTCATGGAACTTTGTTACGTCCCAAATTGACATTTTTAACCTCTTTACTGACTATCCAATGATGTGTTTGAAGAGAATATTGGAATATTTGGGCAAAACACACTGAAATTAGCTGTCAGTGCCATTTGTGCTGTATATACTATACAATGATCTAGATTCATTGAGCCTTTCTTCCTTTTGTTTTTTACAGTCCATCACCAGTGGGCGTTCCTGTTAGACTGTTTCAAAGAGGTTGTGGAATTTCAAAGGATTAAAATATATACAGAAAGATAAGTGCTCTTTTAAGAACGGACAACAGCTCAATAAGTTGCTAGCTTGTTCTCTGGTGATTTACTACCTGGGAGAAGGCCAAAATGATCATCTGGGGTTGTCATGTTCCTTATTCAGAAAATGATTTTTGTTAGTCAGGATCAGACTGATATACTTCAGGAAAGTTATAATCTGTGAATAGCACAGTTGGGCTAAAAGAGGCTGCTCCCAGGTTTAAAATCTCCATAGAACAAGCTACTGAGCTGTTGTTTGTTCCTGAGAGAGTGCTTCTCTTTCTGTATATATTTGTAATATGACCCTAGGGAAGTCTCCCTAAGGGTGATGGAGATACCAGACATGGACTCCTTGCCCAATGTGCTTAGAGGAATATGACTGCACCTCACTGACAAGACCCAAAGAAGACTGAAATGATCATCTGGGGCTTCCATGTTCATTGTTCAGAAAAGGATTGCCTGGTATTTTAGGGCTGGACTGACGTTGTTAGGCAGGATTAAACTGATAAACTTCAGGAAACTTCTCTGTAAAAAGCACAATTGGGCTAAAAGAGGCTGCTCACAGGTAGTAAATCCCCAAAAACAAGTTATGGAGCTGTTGTTTTTTTCCTGACAGTCCGCTTCTCTTTTGGTATGTATTTGTAATATGACCCTAGGGACATCTCCCTTCCACTCAGGTGAGATATTCTAAAATTATCCTCTAGCACTCCGAGATCCCTAATGAAATATTCAAAAGGCAGATTTTGCTTAGCTTGCCAAGGGGTGTTCCCTGCATTTCTGTATGTGACAGACAAGCCTAGAGCAACATAACACTGCACAACATGACAGTTCTGCTTTATTTACACTTTGTGCTTTCTATTTCATATCAATTTAATCTTAAGATTCAATTTTATTACATTTAAACTTTGCATGTTCTATTTTATATTTAATTTTGTATACAGCAGTGTATTTAGGATTGTGATTTTACAAATTCTGATTAGGCCTTCACAGTTTCTGTGTAACTTTAACAAATTAGGCTCATAATTTGTAAATATATATATATATACAGTATATATGTCAACAAAGAAAGGAAAGTCACCAGCGCTACGATCCAATTGAAAAACAGACTATCTCTAGTCTGTAAGTAAAAACACAGAAAAACACAGATAAATGTGCATTCAAAAATAATTATACACCAACTTAGATAGAGAATCAGTATAAGTAATACCAATAATACATGTATAATATGAGGCGTAGGAGGTTGTGCTGCTTTGAAATTGATACAGTGTACCCCTTACACTGTTAAGGAAATCAAAAGTAAAGAGAAAATAAAAAAGATATAAGTGCACAGAAATAGTCTCTACGTATAGTTATGATAAAAAGTCCAGATGGTGCAATTATATGGAGGTTACACCTTTCACCAAATTCCAATTGCAGGGAACCACGCAAAGGTGTGTAAAAAACTGCTTATCAGATCTCACCTCAATCGTATGAGGTAAGGGTGATGCTCTGTGTGCGGGAGTGGAATCTGAGTCCACCCTTAGGTATCCCTGCTGTGGTATTTTTAAGTGGTGATTTCTGCTCACTTAGCCCTCAAATGTAGGTGATTTGTTCTGGAGATGGTCAGTGTGGTTAAAAGACATAAATAGCATAGCATAATACTGTATATACTGTATAGGATTTATTTGCTGACAAATACAAACTTACAGAAATAAACCTCAATTCATAATGAGGTAAGCTTAAAAGCATTAAAACATCCCAGTCATCTCCCGACCAACAGAGGCTATTCAAATTTGTCCGCCCCTCATAAAAAATGACGTGGTTAATAATTAAAGCAAGTCTATAACTGATTGCTGTTAAAAACGCTTTGTCGCATTAAGAATGAAAACTGCCGTTACATATAATTCTGAGTGCCCACTCGGTGAAACCTTACGTGTTTCAAAGTATAACATTCACTTCTTCGTCAGAGGTGAGTAGGCTTTTCAGATTACTCATGCAAAACAGAAAGAGAAACAGACTGCCAGGAACAAACAGCAGCATCATTAGCTTGTTCTATGGCCCGGTTGCAACCTGGGAGTAGCTTCTGTTTGCCCAATTGTGCTTTTAACTGAGGAAAACTTTCCTGTAGTATATCAGTCTGATCCTGCCAACATGGTCAGTCCAGCCCCGAAATACCAGGCAATTCTCCTTTGAACAAGGAAAAAGGCAACCCCAGACAATCGTTTCGGCCTTCTTTGGGCCTCGTGAGTGAGGTGCAGCCATATCCCTCTAAGCACATTGGGCAAGGAGTTCACGCTTGGTTTACCCTATCACCCTTAGGGAGAATATCCCCAGGGTCATATTACATATGCAAAACAGAAAGAGAAGCAGTCTTCCAGGAATGAACAGCAGCATCAATAGCTTGTTCTATGGCCCGGTTGCCATCTGGGAGTAGCTTCAAACTTAGCTTCAAACTATCAAACTTTTACTGCATTTATACGCCGGCATTGGAAACTGGCAAAATTCCTCAATATTGGGATTGCAACTGTTTAAAACATTCCAATGTTTGCGAATAATCTTGGATACATCCAAGATACATGCCGACTTTGTCTAAACTCAGATACAAAGATAATTCTTTTATTTTCTTTTTATCTTTAATTTGCTGTGGTTTCAATAGGGAGTCCCTATTCATAGGTAATATGGCATCAATAGTGTTTGTTATTAAATCATTAGGGTACCACCTTTCCAAAAAAAATTGTCCCATTTCAGTGAGTCTAATAGGTACTTTAGACTCATCAGTTACAATGCGTTTGACCCGCAACATTTGACTCTTGGGCAATGATTTAATGAGTGAGGAATGATGGGCACTATTAAAAAGTAACAGATTATTTCTATCAATATCCTTTCAAAAAATATCAGTCTTAAAACCAAATCCATGCTTAAATATTGATACATTTAGAAAGTCAATATTGACCTCACTAAAAGTCAATTTAAATTTAATGTTAAATGTGGAATTGTTCAACTCTGAAATGAAAAGCTCAAGGTCTCCAACGTCACCCAGCCATACTCCAAAAATGTCATCAATATAGCGCCACCAAGTGGCGCCACATTGACGAGACAGAGGATTTTTAAAAACAAATTTATCCTCAAATGAGTTCATAAAAATGTTGGCATAATTAGGGGCGACTTTGGAGCCCATGGCAGTCCCCTGTAACTGTAAATAAAAAGTTTCCTCAAAAAGTAAATAATTACTGTACAGAATAATCTCTAGTAATTGCATAATGAAAAGAATCTGTACTTCAGAGTGAACACCAGCAGAAAACAGAGCATGTTGGACAGCCCCCAAACCACTTTCATGTGTAATTGATGTATACAGACTTGCAACATCCAGGCTAAACAATATAAATTTGTCAGTCTGAAGCTGCAAGTCATTAAGTTTTAACAAAAAATCATTTGTATCCTTCATAAATGTACTTGACTGCTCCACCAGCAGTCTCAATATCCTATCTAAAAATATAGAGATATTGGAAAAGACTGAATCAGTCCCCGCCTCAAGAGGGCGTCCTGGTGGAGCAGTCAAGGACTTGTGGATTTTAGGCAAGATGTAAAGTACAGGAGTTATAGGATCTTTGACTTGCAAAAATGTAACCGTTTTAGCATCAATAATATCGTTATTCAATGCATACTTAATGATTATTTGGATCTCCTTATTGATCTTAATATTTTAATAATAGGGTTTCCTGCAATTTCCATGTACACATTTTTCATACTTATCTGTTGATAAATTTCTTTTTTTAAATCTAGTTTATTCAGAATAAAGGCTGCACCGCCCTTGTCAGCTGGTTTCAATATAAGCTTATCATTAGATTTTAAAGTTTTAAGGGCCATCTGATCAACTGATGTAAAATTAACTAATTTAGACTGTTTCATAAATTTCTGATGACGTACTCTAAATCTGACAATACTAATTGTTCAAATGTTTCAATACTGTGATGGGTATTAGAGGGATAAAAGGAGCTTTTATTAAACAAACCCTAATCCCTAATACTTATTGATTTTTGTGTGGTTGACATAATACCAGTATTAACATTATCACATACTGTCTTACCCCTCAAATAGATGAAGGTGACGAGCATTGTTTGCTTGAATCCTTTTTAGAAAAAGCATCCATCCTATCATTAGCATGCCAAAACTTTAATCTAATATTGCGAAAAAATCTGTGAATGTCCCTTCTAAGATCGAAAAATCATTACAGTCACTATAAGGAAAAAAGGAAAGCACTTTCTGTAGGATCGCGGACTCTCTATCACTCAAAGGACAGTCCGATATGTTGACGACTATGTCTTATTGCAGGATCTGGTCATTCTGTTTGATGTCAGTTTGCCATTTTTTTGCATTACCTGAGCACCCTTGTTGGTACTTGTGGTGTTTACGACCCCGCCGCCTGGGCTGCTTTCCCCTTCTCCCTGGGAAAAATCAGAGGAGGAATCCAAGCTGCTGCCTGAAATTGCGCCCTGCCGATACTGTCTTCTTCTATCATTATAAGTCCATATTTTCTACATCCCCACACTGGACACAAATATCAGTATAAGGACCATTTTACATGTAACACAAATTACGTGATTTATATGATTGTGTCCATGTGGGGGTGTTTATGTTAAAGAATCCTCTAGGAGGATCCGTGACCGCATCACTGAGCATAAAATTAACATTAGGTGCAATGTTTTAACAGCCCCTGTAGCCCATCATTTTTTGTCAGCTGGCCATCAAATCAGCCAACTTCGGTTCCAGATTATAGAACGGGTCAAAACCCCTAGGAGGGGTGGCAATAGGGATCTACTGCTAAAACAGCGTGAGACCTTTTGGATCTTCCATCTTAATACCCTGGAACTGAAGGGAATGAATAGAGTGAATAATTGATCAGCATTTTATTAAGATCATTTCATGATATTGTTTTGTAATATATACATGTTGACCTTGAACTCTTTTCTCTTTTGCTTAGGTATCTAATTTCTACTGTTTGATTAGTCTATAGTTGGTATTTGATTTATTTGTAAAAATTGTATAATATGTAACTAATGATGTGGTAATTTTGTATCACAACAGTAACTATTGATTATGTTGGAATTTGTATGTATTTTAGGTAACTTGTGTACCTTATCACAATGTATTTATACTTTCTGTAGGTTTCATAGCTGTTTTGTTTGTATTAGATTCTCCTTAACAAATTCACTAGATGGCGCTGTTAGATTTAGTGTAAGTTGTGGACATAGAATGTAAGGGTTAATCCCAGGTGCCTATTTAAACAGGTGGATCTATCCATTTTTTTAAACATATGATTAAGGGGCCTATGCCCCGAAACGTCATGCTCTTTTGACCCTGTTATGGACATAGTTTTGTAATAAAGGAATTTTTGGCATATTTGGAGACCCTCCGTACCATTTTTTCATTTTGTTTCTATCCTTGTGACAGGAGGTTCTGTGGAGGAGTTAAAGGATGAGAGGGATTAGTACACTCAGATATATGTCCATGTGGGCATACAATGTACATTGATACATGCTAGGGCCTATACTGATTCACATGTCAAACTCTAAAACATGCATGTGCACATTGTGGGTTGGTCTATGAGGGATTTGAATATGAGCAGTATACAGGGATGAGTTTCATACAATAGTTATGTGTACATGTCAATTATGCAATAATGTGTTCTTTAAGTGACACTATGGTCACACAATTTACTTTAGCTTGATCTAGGCACAGAACCGTCTTTATTGAGCTAAATCTATTGGGATCCCTATAGTGTCCATTTAATGAAAACTCTACATGTGGCTTGTGGCCTCTGAGACATGTTAGTATTGCACTATTCCACCTCACATCATGAATTGCATTGTGTTATGTAGCAGTAATGTCAAGTATAATTGTAGATGTTTTTGTTAGTACTCCAAATACCATGCTCCTCATCATGTACATGAATGTGTGATATTAAAGCATGTTGTATTGCAATTACATATAATACAGGTGTGTGGGATGTTACTCACCAGCATGATGTGCTGTGGTTGCAACCCCTGAGTCACGAGTCCCTTGAAGTCCACGTACTGCTGTGATACTCAGGGATCTGTGTATCATCTCTTGCCAGGTGTTGTACTCCATTTCCAGGGATGGCCCACCGGCTGTTCCCTTCTGGTGGACAGCTTCCTGCCCCATCTTCTCCTTGACCCTCCTCTTACAATCATTCCACCTCTTTTTCAGGCCCTCTACAGTCCTCCTCTACGGGCCCACTCTGTTGACGGCATCCTCTACCGCCATCCATGCAGTCCTTTTTATGGCACTGCCTTTGCCCTTCTCCTGCCCGAAGAGGTCACTGTAGTTGTTCATGATGCCCTGGACTAGGGCAACATTTTCAGCAAATGAGAAGTTGGGACATCTCATCCTCCATGGCCAATTGGCTTCCTCCCTGTGATATCCCTGGCAGTGTGGGTTCCTCCCTATCCTCTCCCTCCTCCCCACTTCTTTCCCCATGTGCACCCTCTGTCCCTCTCCTGGATGTGCCTGGTATCTGGGACTCTCTGGCATCTCTCCTCCCATCATCCCTTCTGACTCGCCCTCTCCCCACTCCATTTACTCCCTGTCGGGGGGCCCACTGCTCCTCCTGTCCTCTCCTATCCTCCTCTCCCTGCCACTCCTTTCCCCTCCTCCCCTCATCCCTACCTCTCCCTGCCATGCTCACAATAATCACACTACACACACTCCCATTCACTCCCAGTTCAGTCACACACACAATCACAACGAAACACTCAACCTATCACACTTTAAAAATAAAATATGTGAGATGTTAGAAAAAAAGTGTGGTGTATTTGTATATGTATGTATGCAATGTGTGCAACATGTCAGAATATGTATAAGTAAGTGTACAAGTCTACTCAATCCACCAATGCGACCTATTTATTCTGTTTGCTCCTCTCTCTCTAGGATCACTAATCCTCCACTCCTGGGCCGTGAGTTGTAGCTCAATGAACAATCCAAACACATGCAAGAAAATGGCAATTGCGCAGGGGTTTATATAGGAATTTTGAATAGCGTAATTATGTGTCACTTTTTTAGTTTAATTCCGGTTTTGTTTTTAGGTGTGTTATATTCATTTGCATAAAACTACTCTTTATTGACACTTTGCGCAAACATAATACTGGCGTAAGTTACTTGCGACGACAGAAATGTGTATTTGTGCACATTTCTGAAGATTGCCATTTGTCCTACTTACACCAGTCTAGCATCTGACGGCGCCGTATATGTGACACCCCGATGTGCGAGGTGAAATTACGGGCGGCGCAGTTTCAGAAGTTACGCTGAAGCCAGAGGCGCATATGTAATCTCGCCCAAGAAGTCTTGTCAGTATGGCGAGGTCACTCAAATAAAATGTAGAAACTCAAATTTTACCTTGAAAGATGTTTATCTAACTATGGAGGTTCAGTATGTGAAGGAGAGTCACATACATTATAAGGTCTAAAAAAAAAATCCCAAAGATTTTGTGTGCTTTCTCTCCATGCCAATACGTTTTTGCTAATCGAGCCCTAATACATCAATGACTTATTTTTATTGTTCTACACTGTGTTGTAGGTTGCAATATATATTTATGCGTGTGTATAATTTTAATATATATATATATATTTAAAATAATAATAGTGAACAATCGGCACTGTATAATGATGTAATGATTTGAGTATCTATACATTGATGTTCATGCTGCGCAGTATAATGATGATAATTATCTTTACACACATAATGACCTCAAAGCCACTCACCTATGTATAGACTGGCTTCTAGCCCCCCCCAGCTCTGGTGCCACTGCACCTGCTGCATCAATGGTAGTTCCGCCCCTATCACTGAGAGTAAATGACAAACTTAAAAATATGCGCAAATATGTTGATGGCTTTATAATAACTCTTTGGGGTAGATTTATTATGCAGCAGATTTAACTGTTTCTGCTGCTCCTTAACTCATTCGCCACCTCTGAGGTGGTGGACAGCAATTATCCCGATCGGATACGATCTGGATGATTGACACCCCCTGCTAGCGATTGGCCGTGAATCTGCAGGGGGCGGCATTGCACAAGCATTTCACCAGAAATGCTTGTGCAATGTTAAATGCCGACAGCGTATGCTGTCAGCATTTAGCGATGTTGGGTGGGCATGATCCGCTACAGCGGATCATATCTGTCCGACAAATGATAAATCTACCCCTATATCTGGATGTGTATCGTGTGTTTGGCAAATGATACAATACTATATTTGGTTCTCTTTTTCTGTAAAGTTATTTCAATATTTCTGACTGATTCAAAGTCTCACTTTGATTGACAATCACTTTTCTCTTCTTTTAGCTTCTACGTATCTGCTTTTACCAGTCGCTCTCAGTTTTTGGAGTTTTTTTTTAGTTGCCTGAAATTTTATCTTAAGATTTTGATTTTATCTGAAGATTTAGATATATATATCTATATTGTAGATAGAAGCTACTTTGTGTCGGAATAGATTGTTATTCCATAAAACCCAAATGGAGATTCCTCATTTTGAGCATCTAGCCTTAAAATCTCAGTAATCTTTGGTTATTGCAGAAATTTGAAAGCTATTTCTTTTATATACAATGAAGGTCTGTGGAAATATTAATTGGAGTCCTAAATGTAGTTTGTCTAACCTCTCCAATCAGTACTTAATTGCTAAGCTCCACATTCTCAATATCTTTTTTATACAGTCCATTCCTCATCCATATTTTGAATTTCTAGGATGGAACTGCATAAGTATAGTTCAACTGATCTCTTTTCTGAAACTCAAAATTAAAACATTAACTTTTAAGAAATTTATCAGAGACTCTGGAAACATATAGGGTATGATTACGAGTGGCACGCTAACAGTTACTCACAAGCGAAAAGCGTCTGTTTGAGCTGGAAGCAGACGTTCACTTAAGCGCAATTGAAGTTAACGCACTTTGGGATAGCACGTCCTGAGAGCTCTGGTTAACTGTTTCACAAAATAAAAAAGTGTCGCAAATCAAAAATACATTACAAAGTACAGTTATACTCATAATAACACTTTTTAATAAAAATTATTTTTAAAAAAATTACACAAAAAAGTGGGCTCAAAGATATGAGTACTCAAGTTTTAGAGAAAAAAAAAGGCAGACAAAGAGCATTTGCACTGAGATAAATACATATACATGTCTAAATATGTATATGTATGTATAGACACAACACACAAAAAACCTGGCACTCGCCAGCAGATTCACAGCAATGTTTTAAAAGCAAAACCTGGGTGAAGTCAGTTACATTTGGCGCCAAAGGAAGGGAACTGACTTCCCCCAGTTTTCTTTTAAATATTGCTGTGAATCTGCTGGCGAGTGCCAGGTTTTCTGTGTGTTGTGTTGATAATGTTTGTAATACTTCCCTGTGGGCCTGTCACCCAGACTGCACTGGGTTTAATTGCCTGAGTTGCTGGGAACGTTGCAGCTGTCTGTCGGTGTTCAGGGCTGTGGAGTTTGCAGTGGCTTAGGATGTGTTTACATAGGGGAGATTACAAAAGCCTGTGTCACCCTGGGAGGTTCCCAGTTGGTTTGTTTGAAAGTATGCATTGTGTGGGTGCTGGTTTAGGGTTCCAGGAAGTGGGAGACTTTGTTGTGGTCCTGGGCTTGATCCTTTGGTGCCAAATGTAACTGACTTCCCCCAGTTTTGCTTTTAAACATTGCTGTGAATCTGCTGGCGAGTGCCAAGTTTTCTGTGCGTTGTGTTGATAATGTTTGTAATGCTTCCCTGTTGGCCTGTCACCCAGGCTGCTCAGGGGTTAACTGCCTGGGTTGCTGGGAACTTTGTAGCTGTCTGTCATTGTTCAGGGCTGTGGAGTTTGCAGTGGCTTAGGATGGGTACCCAGTCCAGTCTGTGAGTGCGGTTCATTCCTGTGTTTTGTAGAAAAAAAGAAGAAGGCGCGACAATAGTGCAAAATCAGTGGTGTTGATTGATCACACACATGTACAAGTTGTACTTACTAGATGTAAGGTACTTGAGAAGTGCCATAGATGCACTCTGGACTCTTAATAGCTGCCCAGATAGCTATCCTCTCGCTACTCAGGTGCGGCTTGTACTTCAAAGTCTGGAATAAGTAAGCTAGGCTATATTGTAAACCAAGCAATATAGTGTCATGAGGTATGGATCCTACATTGACAGCTGATTCCCAGAGAGAGCTGGTAAAATAAAATATTGTGATGACAAAAGTCGTAAAAAAAAACAACTCAAGTTTTAATAAAACAAAGTTAAAACACAGAGCGTTTCCCGGTTCACAGACCGCTTCATCAGGTGTGATAAACTGTTAAAACATCACGACTTATAAAGATAATTCATCGTCTAGTGCCGATTAGTGCACATGCGCATGCAAATAAATGGACCAATGGGAGCCAATGCTCAAACCGGCTTCCATTCTATTGGTACATTATCGAGGGTGTGTAGTATCACTCTCCTTTATTGTTGATTATTACCAGAATAATGTAAAACGTATTGTGAAGACTATCTCTGAATAACAAAGCGGAAGATTAAGATAAATATCCGATTTGCCATTTTGACATTAGAGTAACTCATATCACTTAGTTCCTATTGTAATAGGAGGTTTAAACCTCAAATTTAATGGATAGTAAACCTTATAGGATTTCGATGTAGCCTTATAAAAACTCACAAAATGACAAAATAAAGAGGAGGAAAGAAGCCGGTTCAGCCAAGCGCTCTAACACTGACCGATATCTACATATGCAGACCACCAAGCATATAACCACAGATAAATCACATATCATATTGAATATGTACAACATATACAAAACATTTCTTAAAAAATATATATATATAAAAAATTTTGACCTACAAAATTCCCAAATCGCAGTATCAACAAAAAATATCATAGTTGCATAAAACTATAAATGGTATCCCTACAGTTTTAATAAGTATACTATATTAATAAAAATACTATATTGTTAATTTAATATTCACCAACCAAGTACATAAAACATATTACAAGGCATAGGTGACATGGTACCTAATAATAGGTGATGCAACTAAAGCTAAAACCTCTAATATGAAAAAACACACAAATAACTAAACTACAAAGTATATACACTCAAAGAGCACAGATCTTACTCTTAAAAAATATATACTGAATTAAAAACCAATTAATTAAAGGCAGCCATATCAATATGTTCATTTAATCCATGTGGATTTAAGGTCTTCATTTTCCAAATCCAATAAGTTTCCCTTTGTCGCAAATGTAGAAACCTATTTCTTCCCCATTTTGGAGTAATATGCTCAATAGGGAAAATTCTAAACATATATAATTCGCCTTCATGGTATTTTGCTTTGTGGCGGGGTACACTGTGATTAACTATCGATTTCTTAAGGTTCCTTAGATGTTCCCCATCTCTTTTTTAAGAGGTTCTACCAATGTATTGTATTCCACATTTACATTGCAATAGACTACAAAAGCGGAATCACATGTAAAATGTGAAGTAATTTTAAATTCCTCTTTAGTAGAGTAAGATATAAAATCCACTTTATTACCTGTAGTGTACATACAAAGACCACAATTGGCTCTATTTCATTTCAAAAAACCTTTTTTATCCCATGGAAAAGAACTTTTAGTTAATCTATTTCCAACCTTGCTACATGGTTTCCTCATGACTACCTTATGAAATGACTACCTTTAAAAAATGTTTCAGTTTGAACTCTCCCTTCACTTCCCCAATACAACACCAGATCCAGAAATTAAATTTTGTCTTTAGCAATTTTGGATGTGAAATGAAGGCCCATATTATTCTTATTAAGCGACAACAAATTGAGTAGCTGATGTCTCCGTGCCGTTCCAAATAAACAAAAGATCATCTATGAAACGGCCATAGAAGACCAGGCCCGCCCCCAGGGGAGAGTTGTAAATATAATTTTCTTCAAATATCCCCATAAATAAATTAGCAAAACTAGGGGCAAACCTGGTCCCCATGGCTGTTCCCTTGATTTGCAGAAAAAATTGCTCCTGGAACACAAAATAGTTGTGTTACAGAACAAAAGCAATCAAATTCAAAAGAAACAATCTCTGTTCTTCAGGTAAATATATATATCTAGTTAAAAACTATCTATTGCTTTAAGGCCAAAATCATGTGCTATATATATATATATATCGCACTTTATATTTATCACTTGAATTTGACTTTGAGCAGCTGCCTCTAACATATCTTATTAATTCCTGTATTTTGTATGTATGTATAGATATATTTTTTATATATGTGTACATATGTATTTATATGTGTATATATGTATTTGCAGACATATATACACTTATAAACGCATAAATACATGTGTACACATATAGACATAAAATAGAAGTGTTTTTACTGTAATTATTTCACATTCCAGTGTTATTCACATAGCAGATTATGTTCTATGTATTTATTAATAGATATTCCTATATATATATATATATATATATATATATATATATATATATATATATATATATATATATATATCTATACCTATATATAGCGAGCAAGCAGTAGTGTTAAATACCACTCCACTTGTAGTCTGGCCCATATTTTTCTAAAATATTTTCTTTTTGTTATATCTACTTTTTTATTAAAAGAATGATGTCATCGATCTTATATTACTTAATTTTACCTTACCTGTTCAACAATAAAGAATTGATATTGTCTATCTGCTATTTATCACAAACTTTATTACAATATATATGTCTAGATCTCAGTGTTCAAGCTAGAAACTTACATTAGCTTTAAATCAAGAGATTTCAAAATGATTACTTCCTTTTATCCCATTATCCACCAGAGGGTGCCAGATTCAATGTTCTCTATATGGTTTTCTCTTTCTCTTCTTTATACCTTATGGGCATAAATATACAGTATATTCAGTTTGAAGAAGGGGCATTTTGGCTCTGAAAAGTCACAGCAATAAATATCACAATTGACACAAGTCGTGAATGTGGATCTTTACTGTATTGGATGAAATTTACTTTTCCTATAAAGATATATATCTATATAAATTAATATATATATATATATATATAATATATATATATATATATATATATATATATATATATATATATATATATATATAGAGAGAGAGATAGATAGATAGATAGATAGATAGATAGAAGTATATACTGTATATATATATATAGATTCTCTCTCCATATATAAATCTATATATAGATATATGTAGATATATATACAATATATATATATATATATATATATATATATATATATATATATATATATACAGTATCTCACAAAAGTGAGTACACCCCTCACATTTTTGTAAATATCTATTCATGTGACCACACTGAAGAAATTACACTTTGCTACAATGTAAAGTAGTGAGTGTACAACCTGTATAATAGTGTAAATTTGCTGTTCCCTCAAAATAACTTCACACACAGCCATTAATGTCTAAATCGTTGGCAACAAAAGTGAGTGCACCCCTAAGTGGAAATGCCCAAATTGGGCCCAATTACAATTTTCCCTCCCCGGTGTTATGTGACTCGTTAGTGTTACAAGATCTCAGGTGTGAATGGGGAGCAGGTGTGTTAAATTTGGTGTTATCGCTCTCACACTCTCTCATACTGGTCAATGGAAGTTCAACATGGCACCTTATGGCAAATAACTCTCTGAGGATCTGAAAAAAAGGATTTTTGCTCTACATAAAGATGGCCTAGGCTATAAGAAGATTGCCAAGACCCTGAAACTGAGCTGCAGCACGGTGAGCAAGACCATACAGCGGTTTCACAGGACAGGTTCCACTCACAACAGGCCTCACCATGGTTGACCAAAGAAGTTGAGTGCATCATATCCAGAGGTTGTCTTTAGGAAATAGACGTATGAGTGCTGCCAGCATTGCTGCAGAGGTTGAAGGGGTGGGGGGTCAGCCTGTCAGTGCTCAGACCATACGCTGCACACTGCATCAAAATGGTCTGCATGGCTGTCGTCCCAGAAGGAAGCCTCTTCTAAAGATGATGCACAAGAAAGGCCGCAAACAGTTTGCTGAAGACAAGCAGACTAAGGAGATGGATTACTGGAAGCATGTCCTGTGGTCCGATGAGACCAAGATAAACTTATTTGGTTCAGATGGTGTCAAGTGTGTGTGGCGGCAACCAGGTGAGGAGTACAAAGACAAGTGTGTCTTGCCTACAGTCAAGCATGGTGGTGGGAGTGTCATGGGCCTGCATAAGTACTGCTGGCACTGGGGAGCCACAGTTCATTGAGGGAACCATGAATGCCAACATGTACTGTGACATACTGAAGCAGAGCATGATCCCCTCCCTTCGGAGACTGGGCCACTGGGCAGTATTCCAACATGATAACGACCCCAAACACACCTCCAAGACGACCACTGCTTTGCTAAAGAAGCTGAGGGTAAAGGTGATGGACTGGCCAAGTATGTCTCCAGACCTAAACCCTATTGAGCATCTGCGGGCAATCTCTAATGGAAGGTGGGGGAGCGCAAGTTCTCTAACATCCACCAGCTCCGTGATGTCGTCATGGAGGAGTGGAAGAGGACTCCAGGGGCAACCTGTAAAGCTTTGGTGAACTACATGACCAAGAGGGTTAAGGCAGTGCTGGGAAATAATGATGGGCACACAAAATATTGACACTTTGGGCCCAATTTGGACATTTCCATTAGGGGTGTACTCACTTTTGTTGCCAATGGTTTAGACATTAATGGATGTCTGTTGAGTTATTTTGAGGGGATAGCAAATTTACACAGTTATACATGCTGTACACTCACTACTTTACATTGTAACAAAGTGTAATTTCTTCAGTGCTGTCACGTAAAAAGATATAACACAATAGTAACAACAATGTGAGGGGTGTACTCACTTTTGTGAGATACTATATATATATATATATATATATATATATATATAGAGAGAGAGAGAGAGAGAGAGAGAGAGAGAGAGAGAAATATATATATATATATATATATATATATATATTATATATATATATAAATACAAAATAGAATATATCACTGACAAGCAGTGCTATAAGGTTTGGAGTCAAACAAGTGCAACCACAAGGGATCCCACAACCAATATATTAATAATAAAGAATACTAATAAATAATATTATTATTAATAATAATAATAAAAATAATAATAATACTAATAGGAATACTACTGCTACTTTCAGAAATAAGACATTAATGAATAAAATTCTACATAGGAAGTATACATACAGAAATCCACAGAAATAATATCTCACAAAAGGGTCAAAACACTTATTTTTAAGGATATAGAAGATATATATATATATATATATATATATATATATATAAAAAGAAAGGTGCATATATGGTGTGCAACTTTCACAAAACACCCTATAGAGTCAAAAGCCTTTTTATTTACAGGTGGTATCAGTCTGTCTCGCCAAAAAGCTGCTAAACACAGACCCCAACAAGGCGGAATATCCTGTTCCATATAGTCCTATTTAAATGACAAACCATACAATAAAGAAAAAATGGGGGCTATGAAAAAGTGTTAAAAATGGACAGATTAGCACCAAATGAAAAACATTAGTAATCAAAAACTATGTCATTAATATAATTGCGTTTGCACATAGAAAATGTGTTATAAGATACTATACACTGTGCCTTTATCATCATGATGTTACTGTAGTGAGAATAGTAGTAAAATAGTATGAATAGAGATATGGATATCTTATAATAAACAATTTATATGTTTTTAAGCAACACAATAACAAATATATGCGTATCAGATTAGGGTAAAAGAAAGGGAATCAAATAAAAGGACTCAGTCCAATCTAGTGATGTCAGCAATAAGGATGCGTGATGCTGAAAAAGAAGAAAGTCCCACAAGTTCAAAGCTCTCCGGATAGTGACAAGGATCCACACCAGCCCATAAGGTAATATACTCACAGGAACTGCCCTCAATCTAAATGAAATAAGAATAAGGCATAGATCCCACTTGTAGCTGAATGGATACGGTCCCTGGAGAGATCTCCCGAATAAACCACTTTTCAGTCTCAGGCAGTATGTGAAAATTAAAACCATATGCAATAATAGTTTAATACAGTATAAGACTATTTATTGAGCTACATAAAATCACTGCTACACATTGGCAGAAATTTGCACTCACATAGGAACCCTCAATGTTATGAGGTAACAAACAGGCTATAGTAAAACCACTCCACGGTAAGAAATAATCCCAGGAATGTACCAGGAATTACTTTCAGATGGCCTACATAGAGTATGGAAAATACATAAAATTTAAGGTGATCTGCAGTTAGGAAATCGATAATGCACTTGGTAATCAAATATATATAAAGAGAGAGAGTGCGAGAGATATCTACTGTACATAAATATCCTATATTATAAAAGGCCAAGTGTGTTTGTCTGAAGCCGTCATGCGCAGGCGCAGTAGAGACAAACACACTTGGCCTTAGATCCCAGACACCTCGCGTGCACAGCTAACAGCTCACACATCCACACACCCACAAACTTGGCCGCACGCGCACCCTCGCACCCACACACAGCAACCCTTAACACACAATCCCACACCCTCGCACCCACATACAGCCTATTATACCCACAAAAATTAACTTGGCCGCCCGCGCGCGCGCACCCTCGCACCCACACACAGCCTATTATTAACAGAACTTGCCTGCACGCGCACGCAGCGCCAGATGAATAGACACCTAACTTGGCCGCACACGCATGCGCACCCTCCACAAATGACTTGCCCGCACGTGCACCCTTGCACCATCGCGCACACACACAGAACTTGCCCGTACGCGCACGCAGCGCCAGATGAATAGACGCCTAACTTGGCCTCACGCGCATGCGCACCCTCCACAAATGACTTGCCCGCACGTGCACGCGCACCATCGCACCATCGCAGCGCGAGATAAATACACACCGGCGCGAGTAGTCGCGTGACTACCATTTCAAAGCATCGCGAGCCTAACAAAACTTAAAACTGCGCAACACACTCCAACACACTCCATTGAAAGCTCCGGAGTTATCTGTGTTACACAGAACTTGCTACACAGCACATAATATTTTAGTTTAAAAAAAAAAAAAAATGGGTCTGGACTTATATGTATAGAAAGGTCTTGCTCTGTTCTTATGTATGTGCTACATCTCACAATATTTTACTCAATATTTTAGTTTAAAAAAAAAAAAAAAAAGCTTGGTACTTATGTATGTGCTACACAGCACATAATATTTTAGTTTAAAAAAAAATACATTTGTTCTGGACTTATGTATAGAAAAAAAAAATTAGTTTTAAAAAAAAAAAATTGCCTCAGGATTTATGTATGTGCTACACAGCACATAGAAAAAACATAGTTCAGTAAAAAAAAAAAAACATTTGATTAGGACTTATGTATGTGCTACACAGCACATAGAATTTTTTTTTTTACTTTATAAAACAAAAAAGGCTGGATTAATAGGCTCATAAAAGAGCCCAACACTGTGCTACACCGCACATATAGGCTCATAAAAGAGACCAACACTGTGCTATATTTTATTTAAAAAAAAACAAACATTTGCTCTGTACTTATGTATGTGCTACACAGCACATAATATTTTAGTTTAAAAAAAAAAAAAAATTTTAGACTTATGTATAAAAAAAAAATATTTTAGTTTAAAAAAAAAATTGCCTCAGGATTTATGTATGTGCTACACAGCACATAGAAAAAAAACATATTTTAGTTAAAAAAAAAAAAATTGGATTAGGACTTATGTATGTGCTACACAGCACATAGAAATTTTTTTTTTACTTAACAAAACAAAAAAGGCTGGATTAATAGGCTCATAAAAGAGCCCAACACTGTGCTACACACCACATATAGGCTCATAAAAGAGACCAACACTGTGCTACACAGCACATAGGCTCATAAAAGAGCCCAACACTGTGCTATAAATTCCTAATAGTACTATTTTAGTTTTTAAAAAAAAATAAAACATCACTGCTGGCTTATTAGGTTCATAAATGAGCCCAACACTGTGCTGCACAGCACATATAAAAAGTCCCTGTAGCACTTTTTTAGTTTAAAATTTTTTTATAACTGCTGGCTTAATAGGGCCATAAAAGAGCCCAATACTGTACTACACAGCACATATAACAAGTTAATTCCTTATAGCACTATTTTAGTTAAAAAAAAAAAAAATAAAACATCACTGCTGGCAACTGAAAGGTTCACTATAAAAACATAAAAATTCAATACACATTTTGGCCCGTGTACACGGGCTTTAACACTAGTATTCTATAAAAGAGTAGAGAAGGCACCACATAGCATAATTCTGTATGAGATATCAGCAGTTAGGGATAGTAAAATAAATGCAATATTCCCACATTTGGTGAAGCACTAAGATGTAGTGCAGACTGGGCGGACCGGATCCTCAGAGTTGTGCGGTAAAACTCTCCTCTAGGATTACAAAGCACAGATATCTGTGGTTTCACTCCCGTTGCGATGGGTTGGTGTTTAGTTACCCTTGGGGATCCACATCTCTGTTCCAAACTTTCAGGTGTTTGTGTTTTAATCGCCAAAGGATTCCAAGTAGCAAGCTGCTTAAAATCCGCAATGCATTTCTCAGAATTCAATACTGTTTCTTCAGAAGAAACAGTATTGAATACTGAGAAACGCTTTGCTGTACATTGTTTGTGTTTTAATAAAGACTTGATTTTAAGCAACTTGCTACTTTGAATCCTTTGGTGATTAAACCCTAAGCACCTGATGGTTTGGAACAGAGAGGTGGATCCCCAAGGGTAACTAAACACCAACCCATTGCGAGGGGAGTGAGACCACAGATATCTGTGCTTTGTGAGCCAAGAGGAGAGTTTTACCGGACAAATCTAAGGATCCGGTTTGCCCAGTCTGCACTACATCTTAATGCTTCACCAAATGTTAATGTGTATCGCATTTATTTTACTATCTCTGATATCTCATACAGAATTATGCTATGTGGCGCTTTCTCTACTCTTTTATAGAATATCCTTGAAGTGGCCTTATACCTCGAGGAGAGCAGCCTACCTGTACAACATACACACGTATTTGATTGGACTCTATATGTGGTGTAGTACATATATATTTTGTGTACACTGTTGGAGTATTGACTGTAATAGTGGATCTAAGTACCTAAACTGAGTTTGGTTATTAATACCTTCTTACTGTGTTATATATACATATATACATACACTGTGATAGCGCCCCTATTTTTCACCTTAGGGTGTTCCTTTATGATCTTTAAATAAATATATAGATAGATAGATAGATAGATATAAATATATAAATAGATATAGATATATACTTAGATCTATAAGCGCACAGAGAAAAGTCTCTAGTATAAATATAGATGTGATGATAGTCCAGATGGTACAATTCTTAAATGAGATCCACCTTCACCGTACTCCAAGTGCAGACAAATGTGCAAAAGGTTTAGCTAATAACCTTACCAGATGTTACCTCAGTCCCATGAGGTAAGTGTAATGCTCAGTAATGGGGGAGAGGGATAAGGCACCACCCTTCAATCTGTCAGCAGTAGTTCACCAAGGCACAGTCTTGTAGTCCCCTTGTCAGTAGGTGATCTAAGCAGGATAGTGTCACAGATGGAAAAAAACACAAATCGCATTGTATAATACCGTAAAACCAAAACCAAATTAATTGCAATAGAAACAAATAAAAAACTCACATCCTAAAACCTCAATCCATAATAAGATAAGATAATAGCCAAATTAATCAAAACACAGCTCCAGGGTGGCAGCAGGCAGATCTATTGGAACTACAGCTACACTCTATGAGGTATGAAGGTCTAGCACAGTATAAAAACTAAAAAATCTTAATAATTTAAAATGGTATTTAGAGTAAAACAGCCGGTTCTTGGAAGCAAACAAGCCCACTCGACATCAGCCTATATAAATATATATATATATATATATATATATATATATATAGAGAGAGAGAGAGAGAGAGAAATATATAGATAAATAGAAAGATATATATATATATATATATATATAAAGTTGCAAAAAGAACATCAAAGCTGTGTTTGAGTTTCCTGTCGAGATGGAATGTCCCAATGGAGCCCACTGTAAGTGAGCCTGAGCTCGGTGGAAAAACGGAAAGCAAAAGGAAGTTCATCAAAGGTGGGTACTCACAGGATTCTTAGCAGCATCAAGCAGGAGGGGTAAACAAGCTGCTCACCGAAATCTCAAACCAATCGGCATAGCCACCGCTGCACCACTTGGAAGACCGGTAACACTTTGAATCATCCACTCCATACGTCCGCTCTTTGGCATGGCTGCATCTCATTGCAACCTACAAAGACACCGGCAAATCCGTGCTCGTCTATGACGTAGCTCCACCGCTCGGCCAATCCTTAGGGGGAAACTCCAAGATCCAGGTACAGGGGAAAGATGGGTAATCCAAGGTGTAACTACCTTGGAGAAATGTTCGTTCACAGACCAGGCTTGTTAAAAGGGATAATAAGTAAGTAATAAAGCAAAAAAGCCGAAATGGTCTTAAAACAAAAGTCCAATTTTAATTATCAATTTAAAAGTATTGACAGTACTCAGTGTGAAAAGTCTGACATGTTTCGGCCCACGGCCTTACTCCTAGACATAATTTCAGATGAACAACCGCCAATTTTTAAAAGTAGTACTGAGAATCCATTGGTTGTCATTAATTGCAAACAGAAAACACTTGTGATAGTTTGCCTAACAAGAGAGAACCTAACAAACATATTAAACATGCATATAATTAATCAAAACCTGATTTGAATTCAAAATAATGATTCACATATAGTTTCAAACAGGAAAAAAAGAAAACAAAAAAATATTTATATAATGTTAATATGCAAATATATGAGCTATGCATGAAAAACAAACAAGAACCTATCTACATTCGGTATTGCCTAGTAACAAAAAATGTGTTATTTTATAATCACCTATTGCCACAAAAGTAACATAAGATGCAAAAGAAGAAAAAGCAACAATAATCAATGAAAATATATGTATTAGAAAACATGTGGTCTTGTATCATAGTGACAAGTACATCAACATGAGATCTGTTATATTGTGACCATTCAAGGTTCAGCTGTGTAAGGTGTTATATAGTTATGCTAATCTTCATTTCAAATATGCGTCTAATGTTTTCAATGATTTTATTTTTTATTCTTTTAAAAAATCTTATTAAGAATATTTCTAATAAGTGATATAAACTAGGCTAGTGTGTCTGAATGAAATACAAATACAAATTGCAATGCAGGACAAAGACTGAATAGAACATGGTCTAAAGTTAAATCCATAAAAAAAGCTAATAACAAGAGATGAAATGATCTCTAAAAATCTCTTGAAAGATCTCTGAAAAATAATAATAATGTTTATTAAGCTTTTTAGGTTTATTTGGGTTTATTTTTGGTGGGGGGCACAATGACAATAAGAAAACTATAATAATGTCATTATGGTCATCCATATGGATGATAGAAAGAGATACATGAAAGGAATAAGTGAATGAACAAACAAATAAAGGGTGACTGTTCTTGCCTTGATGTCAATCTCAATTAAAGAGAAAGAATAAAGGAATATACCCATGTGCACACACATACTTGCAACACTGTACTTTCCAAAAAATGGAAAGGGGTGGACAAAGAGAAAGGTCACGGGCACACAGCCCTGTACACAAAAAGTGTGCATGTCCAAATACTAATTTAAAGTGCGTATAAAGAGAATCAACAATATATATGTGTGTAAACATGTGTGTATAAAAACCCAATAATATGGGAATGCTCACTCAATTATTCCCAGAAATTTATGATGTCATTAATGGAGTTGTATCCATCTGGAATGCGTGATTCCAAAGTAAAAATCCAGAATGCCTCTTGTTTTAATAGGGCTTTATTTCGGTCACCTCCCCTATTATGTGCCTGTATATGATCAATGACCATCCATTTGAAAGTTGTATTGCTGCTGCCATGTTTCTGAATGAAATGTTTGGCCATATCAGAGACTGTCTCTGACCGTTTAATATCAGATAAATGTTGTCTTATACGTTCTCTTACCTCCCTTGAGGTACATCCCACAATATTGCTTGAGAGTACAAGTACACCAGATCAAATATACAGCAAACTTCGTGCGACAGTTGACACAACTGTGTATTTTATACGTTTTGTTCGTGGTTGTAGAGGAAAAAACATTTCCTTTTTGGATAAAACTACATGGAATACAGGCGCTATATCCACATTTATATATTCTCTTAGATTGTAACCAGGAACTTGTAAGAGTGTTTCTTTTTGGTAAAGCACTAGGGGAAATTAAATTTCCTATAGTACATCCTCTCTTATAGGAGAATCTACATCCTTTATCAATGAATGGAACCAATCCCTCATCTGCCTTGAGCATGGGTAAATGACTGCGAATGATCTTACAAATATTGTTGTAGTCAGATGAATATTGGTTAATAAAGGTAACCTGATCACTTGTAGTGCAGGCCCTTTGAGGTTTGTTAGCCAACAATGTTTTTCTGTCTAAGCTGTTAACTTCCTTTTTAGCCTTTTGTATGGCAGAATTGTTGTAGCCCCTTCTTAAGAGTCTCTGGGTAAGGTCCTCACTTTGTGTAACGCAGTCTTGTATTTCAGAGCAGTTTGTTTTTACTCTGATATACTGTCCCTTTGCAATAGCATAGGGAACATTTAAAGGATTGTTGCTTTTGCCGTGCAGAAGGGTGTTCCCTGATATCGGCTTCCTGTAAATTTGTGATTTTATTCTGTCAGTACCAACCACATTACTTAACTGAACATCTAAAAAGTTTATAGATGTTCTGTTAGTTTCAAAAGTGAATTGTAGACCCCACTCATTTTCGTTCAAATATCCAATAAATACTCCAATGAGTGTAGGTTGACCTATCCAAATCAAAAGCAAATTGTCAATGAAACGATGGTAGCTTTTGATATATTGGAGAAAGGGAATCTGTTCTCCATATATCATAGTAAGTTTGAACCAACCCATTACCAAATTAGCATATGAGGGCGCAAATTTCACCCCCATTGCTGTTCCTTGCAATTGGAGATAAAATGAGTCTTCAAACTTAAAATAATTATGCGTCAAAAGAAATTGTAAGACGTCTAAGATAAATTGAATGAATTCTTTTGTGTAATTCAATTTGTTCTCCAAATAATATTTGACAGCAAGGACACCCATTTCTCCAATATATCAAAAGCTACCATCGTTTCATTGACGATTTGCTGTTGATTTGGATATGTCAACCTACACTCATTGGAGAATTTATTGGATATTTGAACGAAAATGAGTGGGGTCTACAATTCACTTTTGAAACTAACAGAATATCTATAAACTTTTTAGATGTTCAGTTAAGTAATGTGGTTGGTACTGACAGAATAAAATCACAAGGGAACACCCTTCTGCACGGCAAAAGCAACCATCCTTTAAATGTTCCCTATGCTATTGCAAAGGGACAGTATATCAGAGTAAAAAGAAACTGCTCTGAAATACAAGACTGCGTTACACAAAGTGAGGACCTTACCCAGAGACTCTTAAGAAGGGGCTACAATAATTCTGCCATACAAAAGGCTAAAAAGGAAGTTAACAGTTTAGACAGAAAAATATTGTTGGCTAACAAACCTCAAAGGGCCTGCACTACAAGTGATCAGGTTACCTTTATTACCCAATATTCATCTGACTACAACAATATTTGCAAGATCATTAGCAGTCATTTACCCATGCTCAAGGCAGATGAGGGATTGGTTCCATTCATTGATAAAGGATGTAGATTCTCCTATAAGAGAGGATGTACTATAGAAAATTTAATTTCCCCTAGTGCTTTATCAAAAAGAAACACTCTTACAAGTTCATAGTTACAATCTAAGGGAATGTATAAATGTGGATATAGCGCCTGTATTCCATGTAGTTTTATCCAAAAAGGAAATGTTTTTTCCTCTACAACACGAACAAAACGTATAAAATACACAGTTGTGTCAACTGTCGCACGAAGTTTGCTGTATATTTGATCTGGTGTACTTATACTCCCAAGCAATATGTGGGATGTACCTCAAGGGAGGTAAGAGAACGTATAAGACAACATTTATCTGATATTAAACGGTCAGAGACAGTCTCTGATATGGCCAAACATTTCATTCAGAAACATGGCAGCAGCAATACAACTTTCAAATGGATGGTCATTGATCATATACAGGCACATAATAGGGGAGGTGACCGAAATAAAGACCTATTAAAACAAGAGGCATTCTGGATTTTTGCTTTGGAATCACGCATTCCAGATGGATACAACTCCATTAATGACATCATACATTTCTGGGAATAATTGAGTGAGCATTCCCATATTATTGGGTTTTTATACACACATGTTTACACACATATATATTGTTGATTCTCTTTATACGCACTGTAAATTAGTATTTGGACAAGCATACTTTTTGTGTACAGGGCTGTGTGCCCGTGACCTGTGTCTTTGTCCACCCCTTTCCATTTTTTGGAAAGTACAGTGTTGCAAGTATGTGTGTGCACATGGGTATATTCCTTTATTCTTTCTCTTTAATTGAGATTGACATCAAGGCAAGAACAGTCACCCTTTATTTGTGTGTTCATTCACTTATTCCTTTCTTGTATCTCTTTCTATCATCCATATGGATGACCATAATGACATTATTATAGTTTTCTTATTGTCATTGTGCCCCCCACCAAAAATAAACCCAAATAAACCTAAAAAGCTTAATAAACATTATTATTATTTTTCAGAGATCTTTCAAGAGATTTTTAGAGATCATTTCATCTCTGGTTAATAGCTTTTTTTTATGGGTTTAACTTTAGACCATGTTCTATTCAGTCTTTGTCCTGCATTGCAATTTGTATTTGTATTTCATTCAGACACACTAGCCTAGTTTATATCACTTATTAGAAATATTCTTAATAAGATTTTTTAAAAGAATAAAAAATAAATCATTGAAAACATTAGACGCATATTTGAAATGAAGATTAGCATAACTATATAACACCTTACACAGCTGAACCTTGAATGGTCACAATATAACAGATCTCATGTTGATGTACTTGTCACTATGATACAAGACCACATGTTTTCTAATACATATATTTTCATTGATTATTGTTGCTTTTTCTTCTTTTGCATCTTATGTTACTTTTGTGGCAATAGGTGATTATAAAATAACACATTTTTTGTTACTAGGCAATACCGAATGTAGATAGGTTCTTGTTTGTTTTTCATGCATAGCTCATATATGTGCATATTAACATTATATAAATATTTTTTTGTTTTCTTTTTTTCCTGTTTGAAACTATATGTGAATCATTATTTTGAATTCAAAATCATGTTTTGAGTAATTATATGCATGTTTAATATGTTTGTTTGTTAGGTTCTCTCTTGTTAGGCAAACTATCACAAGTGTTTTTTGTTTGCAATTAATGAAAACCAATGGATTCTCAGTACTGCTTTTAAAAATTGGCGGTTGTTCATCTGAAATTATGTCTAGGAGTAAGGCCGTGGGCTGAAACATGTCAGACTTTTCGCACTGAGTACTGTCAATACTTTTAAATTGACCATTAAAATTGGACTTTTGTTTTAAGACCATTTCGGCTTTTTTGCTTTATATATATATATATATATATATATATATATATATAATATATATATATATATATATATATATATATATATATATATATGTGTATATATATAAAACACAGGCAGAGTCCAACACCCAGACCAAAACTTTTAGGCGTGCCAGTTACAATAGAGTATCTGTTTCCTCCAAACAACACAGTCCACAGGATAGATGTAAGGTCTGAAACATTGCTTTGTTATGAGGTCTTATATCCTCTAATCAAAAGTATTGTCACCAGATACTGCTGTGGTGCTGTCACATCTATCCTGTGGAATATATATATATATATATATATTTTTATATATATATATATATATATATATATATATATATAATATATATACATACATATATATAGTAATACCTAAATAGCAGCTCTAAGGTTCTATTTAGACAGTGAGTATATATATATATATATATATATATATATATATATATAAACTAAATTTAGAGGGGACCACATAGTGGTATTGATATTGATATATAGGTATTTTTTATGACAATATATTATATAATATATATATATATATATATATATTTCTAGATTGTAAGTTCCCACGGGAATAGGACCCTAAATCCCTCCTGTATGTGTTTGTAAATTTTGTCCTGTCTCTTACAAGTCTTGAATTGTATCCATGGACAGTGCTGCGGAATATGTTGGCGCTTCATAAATAAAAATAAATAAAGTATAATAATAATAATAATAATAATATAAGCCTGTTCTTCCAAACAACCACAGGCACTTGTGGGCTTAAAATATAGCTTTTATTAACCCTTCCCTGGTGGGGGAGAATCCAAATCACAAAAATGTCCATTCTACCACACATTATCTATATGCTGCAAACACTACCAATTAACCTTCTGGGCTCATACATAGCACAATTACAGACACTACTGACTAAATTAATTTGCAATGGCTGTAAACCCAGAGTAGCTAAGAATAACATGTTTAGGTTGAGACAAAACATATAAATGTAGAAAAAGCATTAAGATATTATCAATTGGCATACCAGTACACAAGATAAAGCATGGATTTCCCTTGATTCTCTCATCCTTAGAACTCCCAAACTTGGCCCCTTATGTTGGTTGCCCGTTAATTGTACACCAGTTGGAGTAAAAGTTTCTCCCCTATATAGACATATTTTCGTTGTGTGGGATAATATAATTAGAAGGGTTCCGGGAATCTCTTCATCTTTTTCCCCTATGTCTCCAATATTTAAAAGCACAGAATTGCTGATGAATATTCACACAGCGACGGGCAACACTAACTACACCGACTTAGGCTACTCCTCTCCAATCATTGAATTTTTGCACCAAGGAGCATTGGAACCTATAAGGGAACTGACAAACATTTTGAATGGCACTTTCACTAATTGGTTAAAATACTCTCAATTACAACATTTATTAAAACTATCTCCACATTAGACCCTGCACTTTTCCTTTCCACTACGCGATTTGCGGAATTATGTAGACAACACACTGCACTGAAAGGTTCTCTGTCCATAGCCAGGAGGATTATAGATGCCCTTATACACAAAACCTTACCTAGCTATACTCAGGGATGGCAGAAAGAATTGTTGCTGGAAATTCCCTCGAAAACAATATACACACAAATCATCTACATCTACCCAAATATTGGAAATTAACTATAAAATCTTATCAAGGTGGTATCTCACACCCACTAGATTCAATTTAATATACCATAACGTATCCAACTATGCCGGACAGAGTGCTCAGCAAGCTGGAAAGATAGCTCAGCATGCTAAGGCACTGTGGCTGAGCTCTGTAGCAACCCAAGGGTTGCAGGTTTGATCCCCAGCGAGGTCCACTCAGCCTTTCATCCTTCCGAGGTTGATAAACTGAGCAGCGCCTTAAGACCCTTACGGGTGATTAGCCACGCTTTACAAGTACCAATACATACATACAAGCTGGAGGGGCTGCGGGAGAGACTAGAACAATGACTCATAAAAAGTGGTCATGCCCCACTTTTGGTCTTCTATTGAAAAATTTCTCACTGAACTGTACAACCCACTTTTAAACTTATGCCTGTATTAGTCCTATTTAACAACAGACCAAAGTGTAAATGTAAAATAAAATGGCTCCTGCTACAGATTTGCCTAAACGGAGCTAAGTCTTTATTTTTCAGAAAAGTGGAAATGTCTGCTAATTCCCACTTATGCCGAATGGAAAAATCGAACCCAAGAACTTCTATCCCTGGAGGAATTCTACTACTTTAAAACTAACATAATAGATTTGCTCCACAACGCCAAATTCTACTGGGAGACAATTACATCGCAAACTGCTTCACAAAATGGGTAGAGCTTATCCTACTTTACTACCCCAAAATACATGCCAAAAACTCACTTATCCTTTCCCTCCCTCTCCTTTTCATCTACCCTCTCCCTTCTTCTTATCAACGCTTTTCTTAGACCAGTTGCCTTTTTCACTCTCTTATATACATTTTTCTTCCTTATCTCTCTTCTACTTCTATCCTCGTTCTTCTGAACTCTGCCTATACCCTACAGTGTTCTCCAGACATAAACTGCAACTTAATTGAATCAAAATTTAAGCTTAAATGTAGCTATGCTATTGATCTATGTTATCTCATTCATTCAACTCTAATGTGACATGAAGATGGAGAAACCTGACATCTAAAGCCTCCAGACACCATGCTACGAAATAGGATGAGATTACATCACCTCTCTGTAATAATTATTGTTGCCTTATGATATATATGTTTGTAAAACCTTAATAAAAATTTTAAATAAAAAAAAATGGCTTTAAATAGAAAATATTTTTTTAAAAAACCTTATTGGACATTTCTGCTACCACATGAGCTCTTTTTCAAATGAATATCAAAAAACAAATAACAAAGTTATTGTGCATATTTATGCAGTGTCCAGAGAACGTCCCATATCTACATAAACAAACTCTGATGGTTGCTCTGCACCAAACAAAGGTCATAAACAACGTTTAACTGATGTACTCCTATATTTACAATCTGTCAGTCAAAACAGGTAATGTTAGATCTGCATGTCCAAATTTAACACATGACGTATTAGCACAAGCACTTTAATTACTTCATCTAGTAGTAAGGAGACATTAATAATCAAACCATTATTTTCCAATTACAAAAAACTAATTATTTAAAAAAAAAAACCCTCTTAAATTAACATTATGAAACTATATTCCCATCAACTTCATGTCTCATCTAGTAGTGAGAGATTCAACATATAATTTAATAATGTTGGGGCAACTGTAAATACCAACCCTTGCTTACAGTCATAGCAAGTCTTTTGCCTTGTTATCCCCCCCCTCATTGGGGTTGGACATGATCAATTAGAATTGTTGTTAAGGAAGAGACATGATGTCTGTGTTCCACAAAGTGTCTTTCTCTGAAACATGTAGTAGTCTTCCCCACATAATACAGAAAACAAGGGCAAATAATAATATAAACTGTATCATCCTATGTACATATGTCTATGACGAAAGTTGTACATTTTATTAGTGTGATTGTGATGAAATTTATTACACACTATTACAAGTCACACAATTTGCACACCAGTAACACCTAGATTTCATGTAGCATAACCAATTCATTTTTTTAAGGCAGTGCACCAGGTCAGTTTTCACCAAAATATTCTTAAGACTCCTCCAATGAACGATATAACATTCTCGGTGACTCTATTTGTATGAAAATCCAAGGCCCACATTTTTTCAGTTTCTCTTGATCGGATTGCTGACTTGTTTCAATACTTGGAGTGCAAATGGTAATACAATTCAATCTCTCATCATTATTTTCCTCTGTCCGTGTAATTAATTATTCCTTGAAAGGGACAACTACTGGCACTGTTCCTCTAATATAGGATGTATTGTAGCCCTCTAACCTGTTGTAGTTGGCTGATTCAAGTTTAATCAATGATTTTGCTATATTTTTTACAGCATAGTAAGCATCAAAATGAATGTGGAACATATTGAACTACAGTTGGGAAACACGAGTGGAGAGATATTTGATAATACTCAGTAATTTATGTTTACAGAAAAGGATGCAGAGCAAATCAAGTTGGAGGTTTACCTTCAGAAACTGCATATTGATGTTTCCATTAATATTTATCATAAATTGTTAAATCTAAAGGAAAATGTGTTAGATTACCATTTACATGCATTATAACAAAAATTAATACCACAGAGTTTTCATATTAGAAATATTCACACATTAGGTAGAACAAGTATAGAATTTTGTAGACATTGGTGTGGCATTCTGAACAAGTATTCACATGATCGTATGCTCCTTGTTTAAATAAAAACAAAGTAACACTGTGGAAAAGGGACTATAGGAGACAATAAGGTATACAGATGGTTATATGGTAAAGATGAACTGGAAAATACCAGACAAAGGAGAGTTGAACATATAAAAGGGTTCATATTTATATCATAGACAGTAGAGGGGGAGATTCTTCTGAATGGAAATCTACCCCCAACTGAAAATACCCTGGCACACAGTACTGGAGTTACTACTCACTCAGCACAGAAATGCATGTTACCAACAAGCACAGGTGCAGATACACCAGTAGGGGTTTATAAACAAAAAATGATAAAGAAGGAAGAATTAGATATTGTGTATAATTTTAGTTCATGGCCTCTGGAACAAATGAATTAAGTATGTTAAATAAAGAGTTTCTACCACCAGACCTAATAGCTTTGATTTAACTGAAGATTTTCAAAGATTCACACGACAATTCAAATAATTTTTTGGAGATAAACAATCTACAGTAAAGAAACCTTTCATTGGGACTAGCCAGTTTGAACCTCCCAATAATTATTCTTCTATAAAAAATGTTTAATAGGATGTGTCTTACAAGTAGAATACCTCACTGAACAGTCATGTTTATGTAAACAACTTAACAATGTCTGAATTTAATTATCTAAGGATCCAAGTATTGTGGACATGTCAGCAGACAAGGTCAGGACCATTTTTTTGTTGGACAACATTAAATATCAACAGCAAGTTTTAAGGTAACTAAGTGATATTACTATATATGAATTTTGGGATATAATCCCACCCACAGTTAAAAATGGTTGATGGTATTTTGATAACGGCATTGAATGCTGGGGTAATTGATCAATATGTGTATATGTTCTTGACTGTGGACCACACTGTGTGCCCTATTTTGTACATTCTTCTTAAGATGCACAAGTCCCTCATAGATACTCTGGGAAGGCTTATCTTTGCCACGGTTTTTTTGTTTCAATCTCTGACTGAATACATAGATTATTATTTACAGTCAGTGGTTAAGGCTACAAGGGAATATTTTAAAGATTTTTCAGAATTGATTAAGGCCTTAGATTCAGGCTTTAATGTGGATGTAAATGATCATTTGGTCACTATGGATGTTACCAACTTATATACTGTAATTTTACATAAACAGGGTATTGATACCATTAGAGAAATTCTTACTAATTATGTTAACTACACTGTCACTAATTTTTGTTAACCTAATGTAATGTATATTTGGAGAGGAATTAATTTGTATGACAATAAGATTTATAATGGAATGGTTTATGGACTCTAGACATGTCTTGGATTTACAATTATATAAGAAGGGAAACAGTGAGGGACGAATATTTGTATACTATGTTATATAGTAAACAACAGAAAGGAATTAATTGTTACATTATTCTAGTTTTCATCCAAGGCTGCAATAACACTATGGCATTTAATCAACAACTTCAATTGGAACAGATGAAGCAAACATTTTATGATAGTAGGGGCTAGAATTAAATACATTAGAGGAACAGTGTCAGAAAGTAGGTTGTCGCTCTTAAGAAGAATTAATTACGGGACTTCCGTTTTGAGGGCGGGGCTGACAGACGTGCTACGCAGCTCCAAGGTGGCTATGAGTCGCTGAAGCAGGAGATCCTGCCCCACTGCTACTACCCGTGTACCCGGCCTGGTTCCGGGATTTTCGGGGACATTGGCTTTGTCTGAAGCCATAGTGGCGGAAGTCTACCCTGCCTGTTGAGGCAAAGTGGTAAGGTACCACACTTCACAACAAAGGAGAGAAGATTTGGGGACAGACCGGCCCAGAGGTACAACGAAAGAGCTCGGGAGGATTGGGAGGTGCTCTCCGAAGCCACATCTGTTATTCCCGCTGGTAGGTCTGGGCTGCTACACGGCAGAGGGATCCATGTGTGGCGCCTCCTCCTCGTGGTGAAGAGTGCTATCTTGCCAAGTGCAGACATCCTCTGGAAGCGGACCCCACAGTCTGCACAAGCCTCTAAAGTATCCTGAGGAGTTGGAGTTCGTTACAAGGAGCTGCTGATTGCTCTGTTCCGTTGGTGAAAAGCGGCAATATGAGAGTTTGTTGTGTTCTAAGGCCTAAGTTATCCTAAGTGATCCTGAGGCTAAGATAGGTGCTAAGGCCTGTTCCAATTCTTATCCAGCTAGAGGCCTGGACCAAGGGTCTTGTAGGAATAAGCTGACCCATCAGGTACTATCTACTCAAATCGCATGTTGTGGCCTTGTTTTTTTGAATTATGATGTGATATCTTGTTTTTTTTTGCTTTAGTTAAAGGCCTGGACTGCAGCATATAATAACTTTGGAACTTTAACAGCTTGCTTGTGTTTATCCCTGATAAAGGTTCTTTGGGACATACACAAATCATTCTTGAGACCTAATTTTAATGCATTTGTCCTGGACTGTCTTCTTAGGGCTGTATACCTGTGAAATACCTTGTCTATTTAAAATCTGAAAAACCACTCGGTTTGGATAGAACTGCTAATTGTGTTGTTACTGGAAACAATATCTTGAATATTTTTTCTCCCTGTATATATTGCAAGGGTTTTTAGTATTACAGGTTTAAGGTATAGACAAATGTAGCACAAAAAAAATGGTGGGACCAAACAAATAAGAAAAGAAAAGAGAGGGGGAAAAGTTTGGAACAGCAAAAGGCAAAAAAAATCTTAGACAAAATAGGGATTTACTGTTGGTTTATGTTTCTATCCCTAAAATCAAGGGATAGGCCCTCTTTTTATTTTTTTTATTTTTTCCTTTTTCTCCTTTGCTTTTTGCATATAGTACTTCTATTTCACCATGGATGTTAAGCTAGAGGTTACCTCAATAGAGTCTATATAGTCTGACTTATAGATTTTATATAATGGTTTAGTATTCAAGCTATACTGAAATTAGAGCTGGGCAAAGCAATTATATTTAAAAAGGCCTGGGTTTTTTAATCCTTTTCTTACTGTCTTAAAGTAGATCTATTGTCTAGTAAATAGGCTCTGAGTACACAGTTTATTTAAACACAAAAAAAAAAAAATAGGGCACCTTTTTTTTATTTTTTTTTATCACATTTATTGTTTTTGTTTAAGTACCTAGGCGAGCAAGAAGTCCTAGATATATCACTTACTATTTAATTTGATTTCACAGTGTTTTTTCTTAACCCTACAAGTTTTATATACACATCAAAAGCCTATGGAAAGGTTTATTACACAGGGGAAACAAAAATTCTCCCATAATGCCGTCAAAAGTTAAAGACAGGAGGAATAAGATCCAGATACTACTATAGAACGCCTATGGATATGGCTTCACCTACTGTGGGATACCCAATCCTTACTGGTTCAATTGGCAGCCATGTTTACTCCCCAGTTCGATATTATTAAAAAAGAGCTAAATAATATACCATCTGAGCTTGTTACTTTGACAAATGAGGTTAAACAATTTTCTTCTAAAATGAATGAGGCAGAAAGCAGAATATCAGATTTAGAGGATTTAGTTAATACTCAAGAAAGTATAGTTCAAAGTCAGGAGACTAAGACTTCTCACTTGAAACTTCCACCAAGAGGAAACAAATGATACCATATTGTTCAAAAATTGTGCAAAAAGGTTTGAAAGCATGGTTAACTTACCCCGCTAAGATAATTGTAGAAGACAAGGATAATAGACGGGCTTTAAATAACACTCAAGAAGCCCAGGAGTTTATTGATAAGATTTAGTATGAAAGGGTAATTGTACTCTTAAGCTGATTATATTCATTATTTATTGTGTATTATAATGAATCACTCCTGGTGGTGTTTTAATGTACAATTTATAGGAAATAATGTTTATAGGGTGTTTCTTTTTTGCTCTCTCCCCTTCCTCCCCTGCCCTGCCTTCACTGTTCTATCTCCCTCACTGGGGGCTCAATGATATATTGTTCGCCAGCTCAAACCTTCTTTTTCTTGCTGACACTCACAGGGCTGTTCCGGTGCAATGATCGTAAAAAGGGGCAGTCCCTACGAGTTGCGAGATGGCTCCTATTAAAAATAATGGAGCTCGCTGGATAGGGAAACTTCACTCCTTAGTGCGAAGTTGGCAGAGAGCAGGGGGAGCACTTTAAAATTAAAATCCTGCAGCCAATATAACTCACATTACGCTGCTTTCTGCTTATAGCATCATACATTCGCCTATATGTTCGTATGCATTTGTTTTTCTATTGGGGTTATAGGTGTTTGTATTGTTTTGACAAAAGCTTGCAACCTTTTAGTTGGCAAGAAAAAACTGTGATATCTGCAGTGTGAAAATCTTTATGGAATTACGCTGGGATTAGTGAGACATTGTCATATACGACCCATGGAACGTCCATGTTTCAGCCTATTTTACGAAAAAAACAACAATTACGCTTTGCATTTTGTATTTATAAATTCACATTTCTGTGTGATTTTTGCACATTCAGTGTACTACAATTACATTTACGCTGTGAATATTTAATTTGATTTATTCCTGTGTAAATTAGATACTAATTTTACGTTTTTGTTAACATACGATTTTTGGTGAAGAATTTTGTTACGATTTTTGATGCACCTTAACAATACAATTTTTCCCTGCTTATTTTTGTGTGCATGATTCAAATATTTGTTTTGTATAATGTTTAAAATATGAATTTTGTTGTGCACATTTCATATGAAAATGCAGTATACGCCCCTTAGCGAGACACCCTGTTTTCAAGTTAAAAATGGCTTTAGATCAATCCACAAGGGAAATAGAAGGACTCTCTCTAATCTCGCCAGCCCAGAGAGCTTTCAATCATTGAGCCCTCGGTCTCTTGCAGACTTTGATGCCTGTAATTACAGTTAAAATTAATATTCTCTCATGGAATGTGGGGGGGGGGGGGGATCACATCCCCTAGAAAACAGAAACTTATTATTAAATATTTAGCAAAATTGAATCCTGATGTGGTAATGCTTCAGAATACGCATCTTAAGGAAATAGAACTCCCAAAACTAAGGAGTAAATGGGTAGGGGAACTAGTAGCGGCACCTGCAGTCAAAAGGAGATCTGGGGTGGCAATTTCCTTTTTCATAAAAATTTGGACTATAAAATATTTAATATTCAAGAGGATCCAGAAGGAAGATATATTATCTTGGGTGTGTAGCTCAATGGTAGTAATTATACCCTTTGTAATTAGTGATGTCACGAATTGTTCGCTGGCGAATAGTTCCTGGCAAACATAGCTTGTTCGCGTTCGCAAAGGCTGGCGAACATATACAATGTTTGATCCGCCCCCTATTCATCATCATTGAGTAAACTTTGACCCTGTATCTCACAGTCTGCAGACACATTCCAGCCAATCAGCAGCAGACCCTCCCTCCCAGACCCTCCCAGCTCCTGGACAGCAGCCATTTTAGATTCATTCGGAAGCTGCTTTCTTAGTGAGAGGAGGGACAGTATAGCTGCTGCTGATTTAATAGGGAAATTGATAGCTAGAGTAGTGTATTCAGTGTCCACTAAATTCCTGAAGGACTCATCTGATCTCTGCTGTAAGGACAGAACCCCAAAAAGCCCTTTTTAGGGCTAGAATATCAGTCTGTTTTTTTTTCCTTCTGTGTAATCTAATTGCAGTTGCCTGCCTGCCAGCGTGTGTGTCAGGCTCACAGCGTATCCTATGCCCACTTGCCTAGTGCCACCACTCATATCTGGTGTAACAGTAGTGTATATTTAAAAAAACAAACTTTTTTGACTGTGAAACATCAGTCTGCTTGTGTAATCTAATTGCAGTTGCCTGCCTGCCAGTGTGTGTACCAGGCCCACTTGCCCAGTGCCCCCACTCATATCTGGTGTAAAAGTAGTGTAAATTAAAAAAAAAAAAACTTTTTTGACTGTGAAACATCAGTCTGCAATTATAATCTAATTGCAGTTGCCTGCCTGCCAGCGTGTGTGCCAGGCTAACAGCGTATACTGTCCCCACTTGCCCAGTGCCACCACTCATATCTGGTGTAACAGTAGTGTAAATTTAAAAAACAAACTTTTTTGACTGTGAAACATCAGTATGCTTGTGTAATCTAATTGCAGTTGCCTGCCTGCCAGCGTGGGTGCCAGGCCCACTTGCCCAGTGCCACCACTCATATCTGTTGTAACAGTAGTGTAAATTTAAAAAAAAACACTTTTTTGACTGTGAAACATCAGTCTGCTAGTGTAATCTAATTGCAGTTGCCTGCCTGCCAGAGTGTTTGCCAGGCTAACAGCATATACTGTGCCCACTTGCCCAGTGCCACCACTCATATCTGGTGTAACAGTAGTGTCTATTAAAAAAAAAATACTTTTTTGACTGTGAAACATCAGTCTGCTTGTGTAATCTAATTGCAGTTGCCTGCCTGCCAGCGTGTGTGCCAGGCCCACTTGCCCAGTGCCACCACTCATATCTGTTGTAACAGTAGTGTAAATTTTAAAAAAAAACTTTTTTGACTGTGAAACATCAGTCTGCTAGTGTAATCTAATTGCAGTTGCCTGCCTGCCAGCATGTGTGCCAGGCCCACTTGCCCAGTGCCACACACTCATATCTGTTGTAACAGTAGTGTAAATTTAATAAACAAAAACTTTTTTGACTGTGAAACTCAGTCTGCTAGTGTAATCTATTGCAGTTGCCTGCCTGCCAGCGTGTGTGCCAGGCCCACTTGCCCAGTGCCACCACTCATATCTGTTGTAACAGTAGTGTAAATTTTAAAAAAAAAACTTTTTGACTGTGAAACATCAGTCTGCTAGTGCCTGCCTGCCAGAGTGTGTGCCAGGCCCACTTGCCCAGTGCCACCAGTCATATCTGGTGTAACAGTAGTGTAAATTAAAAAAAACAAAACTTTTTTGACTGTGAAACATCAGTCTGCTTGTGTAATCTAATTGCAGTTGCCTGCCTGCCCAGCGTGTGTGCCAGGCCCCACTTGCCCAGTGCCACCACTCATATCTGTTGTAACAGTAGTGTAAATTAAAAAAAAAAAAAATTTTGACTGTGAAACATCAGTCTGCTTGTCTAATCTAATTGCCAGCGTGTGTGCCAGGCTTACAGCGTATACTGTGCCCACTTGCCCAGTGCCACCACTCATATCTGGTGTAACAGTAGTGTAAATTTTTAAAAAAAACTTTTTGACTGTGAAACATCAGTCTGCTAGTGTAATCTAATTGCAGTTGCCTGCCTGCCAGCGTATGTGCCAGGCTCACAGCGTATACTGTGCCCACTTGCCCAGTGCCACCACTCATATCTGGTGTAACAGTAGTGTAAATTTAAAAAAAAAAACTTTTTGACTGTGAAACATCAGTCTGCTTGTGTAATCTAATTGCAGTTTCCTGCCTGCCAGCATGTGTGCCAGGCTCACAGCGTATACTGTGCCCACTTGCCCAGTGCCACCACTCATATCTTGTTTAATAGTAGTGTAAGTGTACATTTAAAAAAAAAAACTTTTTGGACTGTGAAAACATCAGTCTGCTTTTTTGTGTCAGGCTCACAGCGTATACTGTGCCCACTTGCCCAGTGCCACCACTCATATCTTGTTTAATAGTAGTGTAAGTGGTACATTTAAAACAAAAAACAAATTTTGGACTGTGAACATCAGTCTGCTTTTTTTGTGTCAGGCTCACAGTGTATACTGTGCCCACATTGCCCAGTGGCAACCACTCATATCTTGTTTAATAGTAGTGTAAGTGTACATTTAAAAAAAAATGACAAGCAGAGGCAGGCCACCCCGCAGGTGCCATTGTGGTCGTGGTGCTGTGATTCCCTTTGGCCCTAGAATAATGCCCAGTGTTCAGAGGCCACGTACCATGAACTCGAAAAGTTCTGAGGACATCGTTGACTTTTTAACACAGGACACCCAATCTTCTATAGCTTCCGCTCGGAACCTTGACGCACCATTCTCCTCCAGCTTAGCTTCAGGCACCTCTCAAGTTACCACTCGCCCGCCTGCCACCACCTAGCACCACAGCCGCTTCACTTCATCTGTCAGAGGAGTTATTTACACATCAGTTGGAAGAAATGAGTGATGCGCAACCATCATTGACAGAGGATGTAGATAACAGTGATATGTCTCAGTCAGGCAGCATTACAGACATGGACGTACGGTGTGATGATGATGATATTGTACCCGCTGCTGCTTCCTTTTTTGATTTGTCAGATACAAGTGAAGCGGTTGATGATGACGATGCGTCCGTGGATGTCACATGGGTGCCCGCTTGAAGAGAAGAAGAACAGGGGGAAAGTTCAGATGGGGAGACAGAGAGGAGGAGGAGGAGACGAGTTGTAAGCAGGGGGAGGTTGTCGTATGGAGCTAGTGGCACAGTTAGACAGCATGCAACGGCACCCGGGGTCAGCCAGACAGCACGCCAGTCAACGCATGCTTTTGCCACCACCAGAATGCCGTCATCGCAGAGCTCAGCAGTGTGGCATTTTTTTGTGTGTCTGCCTCTGACAACAGTGATGCCATTTGCAACCTGTGCCCAAAAGAAACTGAGTCGTGGGAAGTCCAACACCCACCTAGGTACAACTGCTTTGCGAAGGCACATGATCGCACATCACAAATGCCTATGGGATCAACACATGAGTACAAGCAGCACACAAACTCAAGCCGCCATCCTCCTCCAGGTCTTCAGCCACGTCAACCACTGCTGTCTTCCTTGCCCCATCTCAACCATCCGCCACTCCGTCTCTCTTCTGGAGCATTTCCTGCTCATCTGCCACAGTCAGGTGTCTGTCAAGGACATGTTTGAGCGTAAGAAACCAATGTCACAAAGTCACCCCCTTGCCCGGCGTCTGACAGCTGGCTTGTCTGAACTCTTAGCCCGCCAGCTTTTACCATACAAGCTGGTGGAATCTGAGGTGTTCCAAAAATTTGTAGCTATTGGGACACCGCAGTGGAAGGTACCCGGCCGAAATTTCTTTTCGCAAAAGACAATCCCCAACCTGTACTCGATTGTGCGAAAGGAAGTAATGGCATGTTTGGCACACAGTGTTTGGGGCAAGGGTCCATCTGACCCCTGATACCTGGTCTGCAAGCATGGTCAGGGCAGGTATATCACCTACAACTGCACATTGGGTAAACCTGCTGACGGCTGACAAGCATGGAATGCGTGGCTCTGCAGAGGAGTTGGTGACACCGCCACGACTTGCAGGCAGGCCTGCTGCCACCTCCTCTACTCCTCCGACTCCATCCTCTTCCATAACCTCCTCGGCTGAGTCCTCTTCTGCTGCTGCATCTTGCTCCACATCCATGGAACCCCCCCTAACTCCCCAGGTACTATTCCACATCCCCGAATACGGCATTGTCACGCCGTCTTTGGGGTTGAGTTGCCTGAAAGCAGAGAGTCACACCGGACCAGCACTCCTGTCCGCACACGTGGATCAGTGGCTGACTCCACACCAACTGGAGATCGGCAAAGTGGTTTCTGACAACGGAAGTAATTTGGTGGCGGCATTGAAATTGGGCAAGTTGACACATGTGCCGTGCATGGCACATGTGTGTAATCTGATTGTACAACGCTTTGTGCATAAGTACCCAGGCTTACAGGGACGTCCTGAAGCAGGCCAGGAAGGTGTGTGGCCATTTGAGGCGTTCCTACACGGCCATGGCGCACATTTCAGATATCCAGCGGCGAAACAACATGCCAGTGAGGCGCTTGATTTGCGACAGCCCCACACGTTGGAATTCAACATTCCTAATGTTTGACCGCCTGCTCCAACAAGAAAAAGCTGTTAATGAGTATTTTGTATGACCGGGGTGCTAGGACAGCCTCTGCGGAGCTGGGAATTTTTTTGCCACGTTACTGGACGCTCATCGCGCAATGCCTGTAGGCTCATGCGTCCTTTTGAGGAGGTGACAAACCTTGTCAGTCGCACCGAAGGCACCATCAGCGACATGATACCATTTGTTTTCTTCCTGGAGCGTGCCCTGCGAAGAGTGCTGGATCAGGCCGTAGATGAGCGTGAAGAGGAAGAGTTGTGGTCACCATCACCACCAGAAACAGCCTTATCAGCATCGCTTGCTGGACCAGCGGCAATGCTGGAAGAGGATTGTGAGGAAGAGGAGTCAGAGGAGGAATGTGGCTTTGAGGAGGAGTAGGAAGACCAACCACAACAGGCATCCCAGGGTGCTAGTTTCACCTATCTGGTACCCGTGGTGTTGTTCGTGGCTGGGGGGAAGAAGATACCTTCAGTGAGATCACTGAGGACGAGGAACGGGACATGAGTAGCTCGGTATCCAACCTTGTGCAAATGGGGTCTTTCATGCTGTTGTGCCTGTTGAGATACCCTCTTATAAAAAAGCTGAAGGAGAATGACCTGTACTGGGTGTCCACGCTACTAGACCCCCCGGTATAAGCATAAAGTGCCTGAAATGTTACCGAAATACCGCAAGTCGGAAAGGATGCAGCAGTTCCAAAATAAATTTAAAAAGTATGCTTTACACAGCGTATAAGGGTGATGTCACAGCACCAATGGGAATCTAACAGGGGAAGAGGTGAAAGTAATCCTCCGACTCCCACGACCACGCCGGCAAGGATAGGACGCTTTACAGACGTGTTGTTGATGGAGGACATGCGGAGCTTTTTAAGTCCTATGCATCGCCACAGCCCTTCTGGGTCCACCCTCAGAGAACGACTCGACCGACAGGTAGCAGACTATTTCGCCTTAACTGCAGATCTCGACACTCTGAGGAGCGATGAATCCCTTGACTACTGGGTGTTCAGGCTTGACCTGTGACCTGAGCTATCCCAATTTGCGATAGAACTTCTGGCCTTCCCCGCTTCAAGTGTCCTGTCAGAAAGACCTTCAGTGCAGCAGGAGGTATTGTCACAGAGAAGAGAAGTCGCCTAGGTCAAAAAAGTCTAGATTACCTCACCTTATTAAGATGAATGAGGGATGGATCCCGAAGGGACTGACATTGGGCGATACATTTGACTAAAAAAGGCCTGATGAGATGAGCTGCCTTGGGCTAAAAATGGTCCACACGCTGCTGTATTTTATCTCCGAATGCCGGATGACTTGCGTAACTTATCCGACACCAACTAGGGTTCAAAGCCGCAATGTTTTAGGGCACTTTCTGCCTGGGAAACAAACATCAATTTTTCTGGCCGCTGCTACAACAGCGGCTGCAACAATACTTAATTTTTCAGGCATGTGTACATGCCACATTTCTCTGGCCTCTGGTGCTGCACTGTGGCTTAAAAAACCTCACCACTCATATCTGGTGGCACAGTAGATTGCACGCGCAGTGCCGCAAATTTGAAGTAGGAGGACCGACCAAGCATCTTTTTCCATCTCCCGGTTCCTAAAATCCATGCCATATACACGTCCCCTGATAGGGGACATAACAGGGATTAAAACTGATCAGAATGGTTACTACTTAACACACCACTCATACCTGGTGGCACAGTAGATTGCACGCGCAGTGCCCAAATTTGAAGTAGGAGGACCGACCAAGGCATCTTTTTCCATCTCCCGGTTCCTAAAATCCATGCCATATAACACGTCACCCTGATAGGGGACGTAACTGGGATTAAACTGATCAGAATAGTACTACTTAACACACCACTCATATCTGGGGACACAGTAGATTGCACGCGGTCTTCTGACAAAATGCAGAAGGACATTTGGCAGACGGACATTTGGCCGACAGACAGAAAGCTAAAGAATGTTCCGATTTCGGCCGAGGGCAGATACGTTCCAGAGTGCTCTGTTCTAATCAGAGCCTCGGGCGTCGCAACTGCCTCTGGGAACCTTACCATGGGTCACAGACCACACGTCTTGTAATTCTCTGTCTTGGAAATTAACTATCTTTCAAATCTATCTATCAAATCTATCATCTATCTATCTATCTATCTATCTATCTATCTATCGTATCTATCAAATGTATCTATTGCATCTATTGATCTATATATCTAGTCTATGTATCTATCTATCTATCAAATCTATCTATCTTGTGGCCGGACTGTTATCTGACAGCCACTTGTGTTTCGGCCATGCCATATACATATCCATGCCATATACACGTCCCCTGATAGGGGACGTAAAAGGGATTAAACTGATCAGAATAATACTACTTAACACACCACTCATATCTGGTGGCACAGTAGATTGCACGCGGTGCTCTGACAAAATGCAGAAGGACATTTAGCAGACGGACATTTGGCAGACGGACATTTGGCAGACGGACATTTCGCCGACAGACAGAAAGCTAAAGGATGTTCCGATTTCGGCTGAGGGCACATACGTTCCAGAGTGCTCTGTTCGAATCAGAGCCTCGGGCGCCGCAACTTCCTCTGGGAACCTTACCATGGGTCCCAGAATGCACGTCTTGTAATTCTCTGTCTTGGAAATGATCTATTTATCAAATCTATCTATTTATCTATCAAATCTATCTATCTATCTATTGTATCTATCAATGTATCTATTGCATCTATTGATCTATCTATCTAATCTATGTTTCTATCTATCAAATCTATCTATCTCGTGGCCGGACTGTTATCTGACAGCCACTTGTGTTTCGGCCATGCCATATACATATCCATGCCATATACATGTCCCCTGATAGGGGACGTAACAGGGATTAAACTGATCAGAATAGTACTTCTTAACACACCACTCATATCTGGTGGCACAGTAGATTGCATGCGGTGCTCTGACAAAATGCAGAAGGACATTTGGCAGAGGGACATTTGGCAGACGGACATTTAGCAGACGGACATTTGGCAGATGGACATTTGGCCAACAGACAGAAAGCTAAAGAATGTTCCGATTTCGACCGAGGGCACATACATTCCAGAGTGCTCTGTTCTAATTAGAGCCTCGGGCGCCGCAACTGCCTCTGGGAACCTTACCATGGGTCTCAGACCGCACATCTTGTAATTTTCTGTCTTGGAAATTATCTATCTATCAAATCTATCTATTTATCTATCAAATCTATCTATCGTATCTATCAAATGTATCTATTGCATCTATTGATCTATCTATCTAATCTATGTATCTATCTATCAAATCTATCTATCTCGTGACCGGACTGTTATCTGACAGCCACTTGTGTTTCAGCCATGCCACATACATATCCATGCCATATACACGTCCCCTTATAGGGGACGTAACAGGGATTAAACTGATCAGAATAGTACTACTTAACACACCACTCATATCTGGTGGCACAGTAGATTGCATGCGCAGTGCCCCAAATTTGAAGTAGGAGGACCGACGAAGCATCTTTTTCCATCTCCCAGTTCCTAAAATCCATGCCATATACACATCCCCTGATAGGGGACGTAACAGGGATTAAACTGATCAGAATAGTACTACTTAACACACCACTCATATCTGGTGGCACAGTAGATTGCACGCAGTGCTCTGACAAAATGCAGAAGGACATTTGGCAGACGGACATTTGGCAGACGGACATTTGGCCGAAAGACAGAAAGCTAAAGAATGTTCCGATTTCGGCCGAGGGCAGATACGTTCCAGAGTGCTCTGTTCTAATCAGAGCCTCGGGCGCCGCAACTGCCTCTGGGAACCTTACCATGGGTCGCAGACCGCACGTCTTGTAATTCTCTGTCTTGGAAATGATCTATTTATCAAATCTATCTATCAAATCTATCTATCTGTCTATCTATCGTATCTATCAAATGTATCTATTGCATCTATTGATCTATATATCTAGTCTATGTATCTATCTATCTATCTATCTATCTATCTATCTATCAAATCTATCTATCTCGTGGCCGGACTGTTATCTGACAGCCACTTGTGTTTCGGCCATGCCATATACATATCCATGCCATATACACGTCCCCTGATAGGGGATGTAACAGGGATTAAACTGATCAGAATAATACTACTTAACACACCACTCATATCTGGTGGCACAGTAGATTGCACGCGGTGCTCTGACAAAATGCAGAAGGACATTTAGCAGACGGACATTTGGCAGACGGGCATTTGGCAGGCGGACATTTTGCCGACAGACAGAAAGCTAAAGGATGTTCCGATTTCGGCAGAGGGCACATACGTTCCAGAGTGCTCTGTTCTAATCAGAGCCTCGGGCACCGCAACTGCCTCTGGGAACCTTACCATGGGTCCCAGACCGCACATCTTGTAATTCTCTGTCTTGGAAATGATCTATTTATCAAATCTATCTATTTATCTATCAAATCTATCTATCTATCTATCTATCTATCCATTGTATCTATCAAATGTATCTATTGCATCTATTGATCTATCTATCTAATCTATGTATCTATCTATCAAATCTATCTATCTCGTGGCCGGACTGTTATTTGACAGCCACTTGTGTTTCGGCCATGCCATATACATATCCATGCCATATACACGTCCCCTGATAGGGGACGTAACAGGGATTAAACTGATCAGAATAGTACTTCTTAACACACCACTCATATCTGGTGGCACAGTAGATTGCATGCGGTGCTCTGACAAAATGCAGAAGGACATTTGGCAGAGGGACATTTGGCAGACGGACATTTAGCAGACGGACATTTGGCAGATGGACATTTGGCCAACAGACAGAAAGCTAAAGAATGTTCCGATTTCGATTGAGGGCACATACATTCCAGAGTGCTCTGTTCTAATTAGAGCCTCGGGCGCCGCAACTGCCTCTGGGAACCTTACCATGGGTCTCAGACCGCACATCTTGTAATTTTCTGTCTTGGAAATTATCTATCTATTTATCTATCAAATCTATCTATCTATCTATCGTATCTATCAAATGTATCTATTGCATCTATTGATCTATCTATCTAATCTATGTATCTATCAAATCTATCTATTTCGTGGCCGGACTGTTATATGACAGCCACTTGTGTTTCAGCCATGCCACATACATATCCATGCCATATACACGTCCCCTCCATAGGGGACGTAACAGGGATTAAACTGATCAGAATAGTACTACTTAACACACCACTCATATCTGGTGGCACAGTAGTTTGCACGCGCAGTGCCCCAAATTTGAAGTAGGAGGACCGACCAAGAATCTTTTTCCATCTCCCGGTTCCTAAAATCCATGCCATATACACATCCCCTGATAGGGGACGTAACAGGGATTAAACTGATCAGAATAGTACTACTTAACACACCACTCATATCTGGTGGCACAGTAGATTGCATGCAGTGCTCTGACAAAATACAGAAGGACATTTGGCAGACGGACATTTGGCAGACGGACATTTGGCCAACAGACAGAAAGCTAAAGAATGTTCCGATTTCGGCCGAGGGCACATACGTTCCAGAGTGCTCTGTTCTAATCAGAGCCTCAGGCGCCACAACTGCCTCTGGGAACCTTACCATGGGTCCCAGACCCCACGTCTTGTAATTCTCTGTCTTGGAAATGATCTATTTATCAAATCTCTCTATTTATCTATCAAATCTATCTATCTATCTATCTATCTATCATATCTATCAAATGTATCTATTGCATCTATTGATCTATATATCTAGTCTATGTATCTATCTATCTATCTATCTATCTATCAAATCTATCTATCTCGTGGCCTGACTGTTATCTGACAGCCACTTATGTTTCGGCCATGCCATATACATATCCATGCCATATACACGTCCCCTGATAGGGGACGTAACAGGGATTAAACTGATCAGAATAATACTACTTAACACACCACTCATATCTGGTGGCACAGTAGATTGCACGCGGTGCTCTGACAAAATGCAGAAGGACATTTAGCAGACGGACATTTGGCAGACGGGCATTTGACAGGCGGACATTTCGCCGACAGACAGAAAGCTAAAGGATGTTCCGATTTCGGCTGAGGGCACATACGTTCCAGAGTGCTCTGTTCTAATCAGAGCCTCGGGCGCCGCAACTGCCTCTGGGAACCTTACCATGGGTCCCAGAACGCACGTCTTGTAATTCTCTGTCTTGGAAATGATCTATTTATCAAATCTATCTATTTATCTATCAAATCTATCTATCTATCTATCTATTGTATCTATCAAATGTATCTATTGCATCTATTGATCTATTTATCTAATCTATGTATCTATCTATCAAATCTATCTATCTCGTGGCCGGACTGTTATCTGACAGCCACTTGTGTTTCGGCCATGCCATATACATATCCATGCCATATACACGTCCCCTGATAGGGGACGTAGCAGGGATTAAACTGATCAGAATAATACTTCTTAACACACCACTCATATCTGGTGGCACAGTAGATTGCATGCGGTGCTCTGACAAAATGCAGAAGGACATTTGGCAGAGGGACATTTGGCAGATGGACATTTAGCAGACCGACATTTGGCAGATGGACATTTGGCCAACAGACAGAAAGCTAAAGAATGTTCCGATTTCGACCGAGGGCACATACATTCCAGAGTGCTCTGTTCTAATTAGAGCCTCGGGCGCCGCAACTGCCTCTGGGAACCTTACCATGGGTCTCAGACCGCACATCTTGTAATTTTCTGTCTTTGAAATTATCTATCTATCAAATCTATCTATTTATCTATCAAATCTATCTATCTATCGTATCTATCAAATGTATCTATTGCATCTATTGATCTATCTAATCTATGTTTCTATCTATCAAATCTATCTATCTCGTGGCCGGACTGTTATCTGACAGCCACTTGTGTTTCAGCCATGCCACATACATATCCATGCCATATACACGTCCCCTTATAGGGGACGTAACAGGGATTAAACTGATCAGAATAGTACTACTTAACACACCACTCATATCTGGTGGCACAGTAGATTGCACGCGCAGTGCCCCAAATTTGAAGTAGGAGGACCGACCAAGCATCTTTTTCCATCTCCCGGTTCCTAAAATCCATGCCATATACACATCCCCTGATAGGGGACGTAACAGGGATTAAACTGATCAGAATAGTACTACTTAACACACCACTCATATCTGGTGGCACAGTAGATTGCACGCAGTGCTCTGACAAAATGCAGAAGGACATTTGGCAGACGGACATTTGGCAGACGGACATTTGGCCGACAGACAGAAAGCTAAAGAATGTTCTGATTTCGGCCGAGGGCACATACGTTCCAGAGGGCTCTGTTCTAATCAGAGCCTCAGGCGCCGCAACTGCCTCTGGGAACCTTACCATGGGTCCCAGGACGCACGTCTTGTAATTCTCTGTCTTGGAAATGATCTATTTATCAAATCTATCTATTTATCTATCAAATCTATCTATCTATCTATCTATCTATCTATCTATCTATTGTATCTATCAAATGTATCTATTGCATCTATTGATCTATCTATCTAATCTATGTATCTATCTATCAAATCTATCTATCTCGTGGCCGGACTGTTATCTGACAGACACTTGTGTTTCGGCCATGCCATATACATATCCATGCCATATACACGTCCCCTGATAGGGGACGTAACAGGGATTAAACTGATCAGAATAGTACTTCTTAACACACCACTCATATCTGGTGGCACAGTAGATTGCATGCGGTGCTCTGACAAAATGCAGAAGGACATTTGGCAGAGGGACATTTGGCAGACGGACATTTAGCAGACGGACATTTGGCAGATGGACATTTGGCCAAAAGACAGAAAGCTAAAGAATGTTCCGATTTCGACCGAGGGCACATACATTCCAGAGTGCTCTGTTCTAATTAGAGCCTCGGGCGCCGCAACTGCCTCTGGGAACCTTACCATGGGTCTCAGACCGCACATCTTGTAATTTTCTGTCTTGGAAATTATCTATCTATCAAATCTATCTATTTATTTATCAAATCTATCTATCGTATCTATCAAATGTATCTATTGCATCTATTGATCTATCTATCTAATCTATGTATCTATCTATCAAATCTATCTATCTCGTGACCGGACTGTTATCTGACAGCCACTTGTGTTTCAGCCATGCCACATACATATCCATGCCATATACACGTCCCCTTATAGGGGACGTAACAGGGATTAAACTGATCAGAATAGTACTACTTAACACACCACTCATATCTGGTGGCACAGTAGATTGCACGCGCAGTGCCCCAAATTTGAAGTAGGAGGACCGACCAAGCATCTTTTTCCATCTCCCGGTTCCTGAAATCCATGCCATATACACATCCCCTGATAGGGGACGTAACAGGGATTAAACTGATCAGAATAGTACTACTTAACACACCACTCATATCTGGTGGCACAGTAGATTGCACGCAGTGCTCTGACAAAATGCAGAAGGACATTTGGCAGACGGACATTTGGCAGACGGACATTTGGCCGACAGACAGAAAGCTAAAGAATGTTCTGATTTCGGCCGAGGGCAGATACGTTCCAGAGTGCTCTGTTCTAATCAGAGCCTCGGGCGCCGCAACTGCCTCTGGGAACCTTACCATGGGTCGCAGATCGAACGTCTTGTAATTCTCTGTCTTGGAAATGATCTATTTATCAAATCTATCTATCAAATCTATCTATCTATCTATCTATCTATCTAAATATCTATCTATCGTATCTATTAAATGTATCTATTGCATCTATTGATCTATATATCTAGTCTATGTATCAATCTATCTATCTATCTATCTATCTATCTATATCTATCTATCTATCTATCTATCTATCAAATCTATCTATCTCGTGGCCGGACTGTTATCTGACAGCCACTTGTGTTTCGGCCATGCCATATACATATCCATGCCATATACACGTCTCCTGATAGGGGACGTAACAGGGATTAAACTGATCAGAATAGTACTTCTTAACACACCACTCATATCTGGTGGCACAGTAGATTGCATGCGGTGCTCTGACAAAATGCAGAAGGACATTTGGCAGAGGGACATTTGGCAGACGGACATTTAGCAGACGGACATTTGGCAGATGGACATTTGGCCAACAGACAGAAAGCTAAAGAATATTCCGATTTCGACCGAGGGCACATACATTCCAGAGTGCTCTGTTCTAATTAGAGCCTCGGGCGCCGCAACTGCCTCTGGGAACCATACCATGGGTCTCAGACCGCACATCTTGTAATTTTCTGTCTTGGAAATTATCTATCTATCAAATCTATCTATTTATCTATCAAATCTATCTATCTATCTATCGTATCTATCAAATGTATCTATTGCATCTATTGTTCTATCTAATCTATGTATCTATCTATCTATCAAATCTATCTATCTCGTGGCCGGACTGTTATCTGACAGCCACTTGTGTTTCAGCCATGCCACATACATATCCATGCCATATACACGTCCCCTTATAGGGGACGTAACAGGGATTAAACTGATCAGAATAGTACTACTTAACACACCACTCATATCTGGTGGCACAGTAGATTGCACGCGCAGTGCCCCAAATTTGAAGTAGGAGGACCGACGAAGCATCTTTTTCCATCTCCCGGTTCCTAAAATCCATGCCATATACACATCCCCTGATAGGGGACGTAACAGGGATTAAACTGATCAGAATAGTACTACTTAACACACCACTCATATCTGGTGGCACAGCAGATTGCACGCAGTGCTCTGACAAAATGCAGAAGGACATTTGGCAGACGGACATTTGGCAGACGGACATTTGGCAGACGGACATTTGGCCGACAGACAGAAAACTAAAGAATGTTCCGATTTCGGCCGAGGGCACATACGTTCCAGAGTGCTCTGTTCTAATCAGAGCCTCAGGCGCCGCAACTGCCTCTGGGAACCTTACCATGGGTCCCAGAACGCACGTCTTGTAATTCTCTGTCTTGGAAATGATCTATTTATCAAATCTATCTATTTATCTATCAAATCTATCTATCTATCTATCTATCTATCTATCTATTGTATCTATCAAATGTATCTATTGCATCTATTGATCTATCTATCTAATCTATGTATCTATCTATCAAATCTATCTCGTGGCCGGACTGTTATCTGACAGCCACTTGTGTTTCGGCCATGCCATATACATATCCATGCCATATATACACGTCCCCTGATAGGGGACGTAACAGGGATTAAACTGATCAGAATAGTACTTCTTAACACACCACTCATATCTGGTGGCACAGTAGATTGCATGCGGTGCTCTGACAAAATGCAGAAGGACATTTGGCAGAGGGACATTTGGCAGACGGACATTTAGCAGACGGACATTTGGCAGATGGACATTTGGCCAACAGACAGAAAGCTAAAGAATGTTCCGATTTCGACCGAGGGCACATACATTCCAGAGTGCTCTGTTCTAATTAGAGCCTCGGGCGCCGCAACTGCCTCTGGGAACCTTACCATGGGTCTCAGACCGCACATCTTGTAATTTTCTGTCTTGGAAATTATCTATCTATCAAATCTATCTATTTATTTATCAAATCTATCTATCGTATCTATCAAATGTATCTATTGCATCTATTGATCTATCTATCTAATCTATGTATCTATCTATCAAATCTATCTATCTCGTGACCGGACTGTTATCTGACAGCCACTTGTGTTTCAGCCATGCCACATACATATCCATGCCATATACACGTCCCCTTATAGGGGACGTAACAGGGATTAAACTGATCAGAATAGTACTACTTAACACACCACTCATATCTGGTGGCACAGTAGATTGCACGCAGTGCTCTGACAAAATGCAGAAGGACATTTGGCAGACGGACATTTGGCCGACAGACAGAAAGCTAAAGAATGTTCCGATTTCGGCCGAGGGCAGATACGTTCCAGAGTGCTCTGTTCTAATCAGAGCCTCGGGCGCCGCAACTGCCTCTGGGAACCTTACCATGGGTCGCAGACCGCACGTCTTGTAATTCTCTGTCTTGGAAATGATCTATTTATCAAATCTATCTATCAAATCTATCTATCTATCTATCTATCTATCTATCTATCTATCTATCGTATCTATCAAATGTATCTATTGCATCTATTGATCTATATATCTAGTCTATGTATCTATCTATCTATCTATCAAATCTATCTATCTCGTGGCCGGACTGTTATCTGACAGCCACTTGTGTTTCGGCCATGCCATATACATATCCATGCCATATACACGTCCCCTGATAGGGGACGTAACAGGGATTAAACTGATCAGAATAATACTACTTAACACACCACTCATATCTGGTGGCACAGTAGATTGCACGCGGTGCTCTGACAAAATGCAGAAGGACATTTAGCAGACGGACATTTGGCAGACGGCATTTGGCAGGCGGACATTTTGCCGACAGACAGAAAGCTAAAGGATGTTCTGATTTCGGCTGAGGGCACATACGTTCCAGAGTGCTCTGTTCTAATCAGAGCCTCGGGCGCCGCAACTGCCTCTGGGAACCTTACCATGGGTCCCAGACAGCACGTCGTGTAATTCTCTGTCTTGGAAATGATCTATTTATCAAATCTATCTATTTATCTATCAAATCTATCTATCTATCTATCTATCTATCTATCTATCTATCTATCTATTGTATCTATCAAATGTATCTATTGCATCTATTGATCTATCTATCTAATCTATGTATCTATCTATCAAATCTATCTATCTCGTGGCCGGACTGTTATTTGACAGCCACTTGTGTTTCGGCCATGCCATATACATATCCATGCCATATACACGTCCCCTGATAGGGGACGTAACAGGGATTAAACTGATCAGAATAATACTACTTAACACACCACTCATATCTGGTGGCACAGTAGATTGCATGCGGTGCTCTGACAAAATGCAGAAAGACATTTGGCAGAGGGACATTTGGCAGACGGACATTTAGCAGACGGACATTTGGCAGATGGACATTTGGCCAACAGACAGAAAGCTAAAGAATGTTCCGATTTCGACCAAGGGCACATACATTCCAGAGTGCTCTGTTCTAATTAGAGCCTCGGGCTCCGCAACTGCCTTTGGGAACCTTACCATGGGTCTCAGACCGCACATCTTGTAATTTTCTGTCTTGGAAATTATCTATCTATCAAATCTATCTATTTATCTATCAAATCTATCTATCGTATCTATCAAATGTATCTATTGCATCTATTGATCTATCTATCTAATCTATGTATCTATGAAATCTATCTATTTCGTGGCCGGACTGTTATCTGACAGCCACTTGTCTTTCAGCCATGCCACATACATATCCATGCCATATACACGTCCCCTTATAGGGGACGTAACAGGGATTAAACTGATCAGAATAGTACTACTTAACACACCACTCATATCTGGTGGCACAGTAGATTGCACGCGCAGTGCCCCAAATTTGAAGTAGGAGGACCGACCAAGCATCTTTTTCCATCTCCCGGTTCCTAAAATCCATGCCATATACACATCCCCTGATAGGGGACGTAACAGGGATTAAACTGATCAGAATAGTACTACTTAACACACCACTCATATCTGGTGGCACAGTAGATTGCACGCAGTGCTCTGACAAAATGCAGAAGGGCATTTGGCAGACGGACATTTGGCCGACAGACAGAAAGCTAAAGAATGTTCCGATTTCGGCCGAGGGCACATACGTTCCAGAGTGCTCTGTTCTAATCAGAGCCTCAGGCGTCGCAATTGCCTCTGGGAACCTTACCATGGGTCCCAGACCGCACGTCTTGTAATTCTCTGTCTTGGAAATGATCTATTTATCAAATCTCTCTATTTATCTATCAAATCTATCTATCTATCTATCTATCTATCTATCTATCGTATCTATCAAATGTATCTATTGCATCTATTGATCTATATATCTAGTCTATGTATCTATCTATCTATCAAATCTATCTATCTCATGGCCGGACTGTTATCTGACAGCCACTTGTGTTTCGGCCATGCCATATACATATCCATGCCATATACACGTCCCCTGATAGGGGACGTAACAGGGATTAAACTGATCAGAATAATACTACTTAACACACCACTCATATCTGGTGGCACAGTAGATTGCACGCGGTGCTCTGACAAAATGCAGAAGGACATTTAGCAGACGGACATTTGGCAGACGGGCATTTGACAGGCGGACATTTCGCCGACAGACAGAAAGCTAAAGGATGTTCCGATTTCGGCTGAGGGCACATACGTTCCAGAGTGCTCTGTTTCTAATCAGAGCCTCGGGTGCCGCAACTGCCTCTGGGAACCTTACCATGGGTCCCAGACCGCACGTCTTGTAATTCTCTGTCTTGGAAATGATCTATTTATCAAATCTATCTATTTATCTATCAAATCTATCTATCTATCTATCTATCTATCTATCTATCAAATGTATCTATTGCATCTATTGATCTATCTAATCTATGTATCTATCTATCAAATCTATCTATCTCGTGGCCGGACTGTTATCTGACAGCCACTTGTGTTTCAGCCATGCCACATACATATCCATGCCATATACACGTCCCATTATAGGGGACGTAACAGGGATTAAACTGATCAGAATAGTACTACTTAACACACCACTCATATCTGGTGGCATAGTAGATTGCACACGCAGTGCCCCAAATTTGAAGTAGGAGGACCGACCAAGCATCTTTTTCCATCTCCCGGTTCCTAAAATCCATGCCATATACACATCCCCTGATAGGGGACGTAACAGGGATTAAACTGATCAGAATAGTACTACTTAACACACCACTCATATCTGGTGGCACAGTAGATTGCACGCAGTGCTCTGACAAAATGCAGAAGTACATTTGGCAGACGGACATTTGGCAGACGGACATTTAGCCGACAGACAGAAAGCTAAAGAATGTTCCGATTTCGGCCGAGGGCAGATACGTTCCAGAGTGCTCTGTTCTAATCAGAGCCTCGGGCGCCGCAACTGCCTCTGGGAACCTTACCATGGGTCCCAGAACGCACGTCTTGTAATTCTCTGTCTTGGAAATTATCTATTTATCAAATCTATCTATTTATCTATCAAATCTATCTATCTATCTATCTATCTATCTATCTATTGTATCTATCAAATGTATCTATTGCATCTATTGATCTATCTATCTATCTAATCTATGTATCTATCTATCAAATCTATCTATCTCGTGGCCGGACTGTTATCTGACAGCCACTTGTGTTTCGGCCATGCCATATACATATCCATGCCATATACACGTCCCCTGATAGGGGACGTAACAGGGATTAAACTGATCAGAATAGTACTTCTTAACACACCACTCATATCTGGTGGCACAGTAGATTGCATGCGGTGCTCTGACAAAATGCAGAAGGACATTTAGCAGACGGACATTTGGCAGATGGACATTTGGCCAACAGACAGAAAGCTAAAGAATGTTCCGATTTCGACCAAGGGCACATACATTCCAGAGTGCTCTGTTCTAATCATAGCCTGGGGCGCCGCAACTGTCTCTGGGAACCTTACCATGGGTCTCAGACCGCACATCTTGTAATTTTCTGTCTTGGAAATTATATATCTATCAAATCTATCTATTTATCTATCAAATCTATCTATCGTATCTATCAAATGTATCTATTGCATCTATTGATCTATCTATCTAATCTATGTATCTATCTATCAAATCTATCTCGTGACCGGACTGTTATCTGACAGCCACTTGTGTTTCAGTCATGCCACATACATATCCATGCCATATACACGTCCCCTTATAGGGGACGTAACAGGGATTAAACTGATCAGAATAGTACTACTTAACACACCACTCATATCTGGTGGCACAATAGATTGCACGCGCAGTGCCCCAAATTTGAAGTAGGAGGACCGACCAAGCATCTTTTTCCATCTCCCGGTTCCTAAAATCCATGCCATATACACATCCCCTGATAGGGGACGTAACAGGGATTAAACTGATCAGAATAGTACTACTTAACACACCACTCATATCTGGTGGCACAGTAGATTGCACGCAGTGCTCTGACAAAATGCAGAAGTACATTTGGCAGACGGACATTTGGCAGACGGACATTTAGCCGACAGACAGAAAGCTAAAGAATGTTCCGATTTCGGCCGAGGGCAGATACGTTCCAGAGTGCTCTGTTCTAATCAGAGCCTCGGGCGCCGCAACTGCCTCTGGGAACCTTACCATGGGTCCCAGAACGCACGTCTTGTAATTCTCTGTCTTGGAAATTATCTATTTATCAAATCTATCTATTTATCTATCAAATCTATCTATCTATCTATCTATCTATCTATCTATTGTATCTATCAAATGTATCTATTGCATCTATTGATCTATCTATCTAATCTATGTATCTATCTATCAAATCTATCTATCTCGTGGCCGGACTGTTATCTGACAGCCACTTGTGTTTCGGCCATGCCATATACATATCCATGCCATATACACGTCCCCTGATAGGGGACGTAACAGGGATTAAACTGATCAGAATAGTACTTCTTAACACACCACTCATATCTGGTGGCACAGTAGATTGCATGCGGTGCTCTGACAAAATGCAGAAGGACATTTAGCAGACGGACATTTGGCAGATGGACATTTGGCCAACAGACAGAAAGCTAAAGAATGTTCCGATTTCGACCAAGGGCACATACATTCCAGAGTGCTCTGTTCTAATCATAGCCTGGGGCGCCGCAACTGTCTCTGGGAACCTTACCATGGGTCTCAGACCGCACATCTTGTAATTTTCTGTCTTGGAAATTATCTATCTATCAAATCTATCTATTTATCTATCAAATCTATCTATCGTATCTATCAAATGTATCTATTGCATCTATTGATCTATCTATCTAATCTATGTATCTATCTATCAAATCTATCTCGTGGCCGGACTGTTATCTGACAGCCACTTGTGTTTCAGTCATGCCACATACATATCCATGCCATATACACGTCCCCTTATAGGGGACGTAACAGGGATTAAACTGATCAGAATAGTACTACTTAACACACCACTCATATCTGGTGGCACAATAGATTGCACGCGCAGTGCCCCAAATTTGAAGTAGGAGGACCGACCAAGCATCTTTTTCCATCTCCCGGTTCCTAAAATCCATGCCATATACACATCCCCTGATAGGGGACGTAACAGGGATTAAACTGATCAGAATAGTACTACTTAACACACCACTCATATCTGGTGGCACAGTAGATTGCACGCAGTGCTCTGACAAAATGCAGAAGGACATTTTGCAGACAGACATTTGGCCGACAGACAGAAAGCTAAAGAATGTTCTGATTTCGGCCGAGGGCAGATACGTTACAGAGTGCTCTGTTCTAATCAGAGCCTCGGGCGCCGCAACTGCCTCTGGGAACCTTACCATGGGTCGCAGACCGCACGTCTTGTAATTCTCTGTCTTGGAAATGATCTATTTATCAAATCTATCTATCAAATCTATCTATCTATCTATCGTATCTATCAAATGTATCTATTGCATCTATTGATCTATATATCTAGTCTATGTATCTATCTATCTATCTATCTATCTATCTATCAAATCTATCTATCTCGTGGCCGGACTGTTATCTGACAGCCACTTGTGTTTCGGCCATGCCATATACATATCCATGCCATATACACGTCCCCTGATAGGGGATGTAACAGGGATTAAACTGATCAGAATAATACTACTTAACACACCACTCATATCTGGTGGCACAGTAGATTGCACTCGGTGCTCTGACAAAATGCAGAAGGACATTTAGCAGACGGACATTTGGCAGATGGGCATTTGGCAGGCAGACAGAAAGCTAAAGGATGTTCCGATTTCGGCTGAGGGCACATACGTTCCAGAGTGCTCTGTTCTAATCAGAGCCTCGGGCGCCGCAACTGCCTCTGGGAACCTTACCATGGGTCCCAGCCGGCACGTCTTGTAATTCTCTGTCTTGGAAATGATCTATTTATCAAATCTCTCTATTTATCTATCAAATCTATCTATCTATCTATCTATCTATCTATCTATTGTATCTATCAAATGTATCTATTGCATCTATTGATCTATCTATCTAATCTATGTATCTATCTATCAAATCTATCTATCTCGTGGCCGGACTGTTATCTGACAGCCACTTGTGTTTCAGCCATGCCATATACATATCCATGCCATATACACGTCCCCTGATAGGGGACGTAACAGGGATTAAACTGATCAGAATAGTACTTCTTAACACACCACTTGCATGCGGTGCTCTGACAAAATGCAGAAGGACATTTGGCAGAGGGATATTTGGCAGATGGACATTTAGCAGATGGACATTTGGCAGATGGACATTTGGCCAACAGACAGAAAGCTAAAGAATGTTCCGATTTCGACCGAGGGCACATACATTCCAGAGTGCTCTGTTCTAATTAGAGCCTCGGGCGCCACAACTGCCTCTGGGAACCTTACCATGGGTCTCAGACCGCACATATTGTAATTTTCTGTCTTGGAAATTATCTATCTATCAAATCTATCTATTTATCTATCAAATCTATCTATCTATCGTATCTATCAAATGTATCTATTGCATCTATTGATCTATCTATCTAATCTATGTATCTATCTATCTATCAAATCTATCTATCTTGTGACCGGACTGTTATCTGACAGCCACTTGTGTTTCAGCCATGCCACATACATATCCATGCCATATACACGTCCCCTTATAGGGGACGTAACAGGGATTAAACTGATCAAAATAGTACTACTTAACACACCACTCATATCTGGTGGCACAGTAGATTGCACGCAGTGCTCTGACAAAATGCAGAAGTACATTTGGCAGACGGACATTTGGCAGACGGACATTTAGCCGACAGACAGAAAGCTAAAGAATGTTCCGATTTCGGCCGAGGGCAGATACGTTCCAGAGTGCTCTGTTCTAATCAGAGCCTCGGGCGCCGCAACTGCCTCTGGGAACCTTACCATGGGTCCCAGAACGCACGTCTTGTAATTCTCTGTCTTGGAAATTATCTATTTATCAAATCTATCTATTTATCTATCAAATCTATCTATCTATCTATCTATCTATCTATCTATCTATCTATTGTATCTATCAAATGTATCTATTGCATCTATTGATCTATCTATCTAATCTATGTATCTATCTATCAAATCTATCTATCTCGTGGCCGGACTGTTATCTGACAGCCACTTGTGTTTCGGCCATGCCATATACATATCCATGCCATATACACGTCCCCTGATAGGGGACGTAACAGGGATTAAACTGATCAGAATAGTACTTCTTAACACACCACTCATATCTGGTGGCACAGTAGATTGCATGCGGTGCTCTGACAAAATGCAGAAGGACATTTAGCAGACGGACATTTGGCAGATGGACATTTGGCCAACAGACAGAAAGCTAAAGAATGTTCCGATTTCGACCAAGGGCACATACATTCCAGAGTGCTCTGTTCTAATCATAGCCTGGAGCGCCGCAACTGTCTCTGGGAACCTTACCATGGGTCTCAGACCGCACATCTTGTAATTTTCTGTCTTGGAAATTATCTATCTATCAAATCTATCTATTTATCTATCAAATCTATCTATCGTATCTATCAAATGTATCTATTGCATCTATTGATCTATCTATCTAATCTATCTATCTATCTATCTATCTATCTATCTATCTATCAAATCTATCTCGTGACCGGACTGTTATCTGACAGCCACTTGTGTTTCAGTCATGCCACATACATATCCATGCCATATACACGTCCCCTTATAGGGGACGTAACAGGGATTAAACTGATCAGAATAGTACTACTTAACACACCACTCATATCTGGTGGCACAATAGATTGCACGCGCAGTGCCCCAAATTTGAAGTAGCAGGACCGACCAAGCATCTTTTTCCATCTCCCGGTTCCTAAAATCCATGCCATATACACATCCCCTGATAAGGGACATAACAGGGATTAAACTGATCAGAATAGTACTACTTAACACACCACTCATATCTGGTGGCACAGTAGATTGCACGCAGTGCTCTGACAAAATGCAGAAGGACATTTGGCAGACAGACATTTGGCCGACAGACAGAAAGCTAAAGAATGTTCTGATTTCGGCCGAGGGCAGATACGTTACAGAGTGCTCTGTTCTAATCAGAGCCTCGGGCGCCGCAACTGCCTCTGGGAACCTTACCATGGGTCGCAGACCGCACGTCTTGTAATTCTCTGTCTTGGAAATGATCTATTTATCAAATCTATCTATCAAATCTATCTATCTATCTATCTATCTATCTATCTATCTATCTATCTATCTATCGTATCTATCAAATGTATCTATTGCATCTATTGATCTATATATCTAGTCTATGTATCTATCTATCTATCTATCTATCAAATCTATCTATCTCGTGGCCGGACTGTTATCTGACAGCCACTTGTGTTTCGGCCATGCCATATACATATCCATGCCATATACACGTCCCCTGATAGGGGATGTAACAGGGATTAAACTGATCAGAATAATACTACTTAACACACCACTCATATCTGGTGGCACAGTAGATTGCACGCGGTGCTCTGACAAAATGCAGAAGGACATTTAGCAGACGGACATTTGGCAGATGGGCATTTGGCAGGCGGACATTTTGCCGACAGACAGAAAGCTAAAGGATGTTCCGATTTCGGCTGAGGGCACATACGTTCCAGAGTGCTCTGTTCTAATCAGAGCCTCGGGCGCCGCAACTGCCTCTGGGAACCTTACCATGGGTCCCAGCCGGCACGTCTTGTAATTCTCTGTCTTGGAAATGATCTATTTATCAAATCTCTCTATTTATCTATCAAATCTATCTATCTATCTATCTATCTATCTATTGTATCTATCAAATGTATCTATTGCATCTATTGATCTATCTATCTAATCTATGTATCTATCTATCAAATCTATCTATCTCGTGGCCGGACTGTTATCTGACAGCCACTTGTGTTTCGGCCATGCCATATACATATCCATGCCATATACATGTCCCCTGATAGGGGACGTAACAGGGATTAAACTGATCAGAATAGTACTTCTTAACACACCACTTGCATGCGGTGCTCTGACAAAATGCAGAAGGACATTTGGCAGAGGGATATTTGGCAGATGGACATTTAGCAGATGGACATTTGGCAGATGGACATTTGGCCAACAGACAGAAAGCTAAAGAATGTTCCGATTTCGACCGAGGGCACATACATTCCAGAGTGCTCTGTTCTAATTAGAGCCTCGGGCGCCACAACTGCCTCTGGGAACCTTACCATGGGTCTCAGACCGCACATCTTGTAATTTTCTGTCTTGGAAATTATCTATCTATCAAATCTATCTATTTATCTATCAAATCTATCTATCTATCGTATCTATCAAATGTATCTATTGCATCTATTGATCTATCTATCTAATCTATGTATCTATCTATCAAATCTATCTATCTTGTGACCGGACTGTTATCTGACAGCCACTTGTGTTTCAGCCATGCCACATACATATCCATGCCATATACACGTCCCCTTATAGGGGACGTAACAGGGATTAAACTGATCAAAATAGTACTACTTAACACACCACTCATATCTGGTGGCACAGTAGATTGCACACGCAGTGCCCCAAATTTGAAGTAGGAGGACCGACCAAGCATCTTTTTCCATCTCCCAGTTCCTAAAATCCATGCCATATACACATCCCCTGATAGGGGACGTAACAGGGATTAAACTGATCAGAATAGTACTACTTAACACACCACTCATATCTGGTGGCACAGTAGATTGCACGCAGTGCTCTGACAAAATGCAGAAGGACATTTGGCAGACGGACATTTGGCAGACGGACATTTGGCCGACAGACAGAAAGCTAAAGAATGTTCCGATTTCGGCCAAGGGCAGATACGTTCCAGAGTGCTCTGTTCTAATCAGAGCCTGGGGCACCGCAACTGCCTCTGGGAACCTTACCATGGGTCGCAGACCGCACGTCTTGTAATTCTCTGTCTTGGAAATGATCTATCTATCAAATCTATCTATTTATCTATCAAATCTATCTATCGTATCTATCAAATGTATCTATTGCATCTATTGATCTATCTATCTAATCTATGTATCTATCTATCTATCTATCTATCTATTAAATCTATCCATCTCGTGGCCGGACTGTTATCGGACAGCCACTTGTGTTTCGGCCATGCCATATACATATCCATGCCATATACACGTCCCCTGATAGGGGACGTAACAGGGATTAAACTGATCAGAATAGTACTACTTAACACACCACTCATATCTGGTGGCACAGTAGATTGCACGCGGTGCTCTTACAAAATGCAGAAGGACATTTAGCAGACGGACATTTGGCAGACGGACATTTGGCCGACAGACAGAAAGCTAAAGAATGTTCTGATTTCGGCCAAGGGCACATACGTTCCAGAGTGCTCTGTTCTAATCAGAGCCTCGGGTGCCGCAACTGCCTCTGGGAACCTTACCATGGGTCCCAGACCGCACGTCTTGTAATTCTCTTTCTTGGAAATTATCTATCTATCAAATCTATCTATTTATCTATCAAATCTATTTATTTATCTATGGTATCTATCAAATGTATCTATTGCATCTATTGATCTATCTATCTAATCTAGGTGTCTATCAAATCTATCTATCTCGTGGCCGGACTGTTATCTGACAGCCACTTGTGTTTCGGCCATGCCATATACATATCCATGCCATATACACGTCCCCTGATAGGGGACGTAACAGGGATTAAACTGATCAGAATAGTACTACTTAACACACCACTCATATCTGGTGGCACAGTAGATTGCACGCGCAGTGCCCCAAATTTGAAGTAGGAGGACCGACCAAGCATCTTTTTCCATCTCCCGGTTCCTAAAATCCATGCCATATACACATCCCCTGATAGGGGACGTAACAGGGATTAAACTGATCAGAATAGTACTACTTAACACACCATTCATATCTGGTGGCACAGTAGATTGCACGCGGTGCTCTGACAAAATGCAGAAGGACATTTGGCAGACGGACATTTGGCCGACAGACAGAAAGCTAAAGAATGTTCTGATTTCGGCCGAGGGCAGATACGTTACAGAGTGCTCTGTTCTAATAAGAGCCTCGGGCGCCGCAACTGCCTCTGGGAACCTTACCATGGGTCTCAGACCGCACGTCTTGTAATTCTCTGTCTGGGAAATTATCTATATATCTATTGTATCTATCAAATGTATCTATTGCATCTATTGATCTATCTATCTAATCTATGTATCTATCTATCTATCCATCTATCTATCAAATCTATCTATCTATCTCGTGGCCGGACTGTTATCTGACAGCCACTTGTGTTTCGGGCATGCCATATACATATCCATGCCATATACACGTCCCCTGATAGGGGACGTAACAGGGATTAAACTGATCAGAATAGTACTACTTAACACACCACTCATATCTGGTGGCACAGTAGATTGCACGCCAGTGCCCCAAATTTGAAGTAGCAGGACCGACCAAGCATCTTTTCCCATCTCCTGGTTCCTAAAATCCATGCCATATACACGTCCCCTGATAGGGGACGTAACAGGGATTACACTGATAGGAATAGTACTACTTAACACACCTTATAATAATGCAGAGAGAGGCAACGCAGAGAGAGGAGTCTGAAGAAGAGGAGTCAGAGGAGGAAGGTGGCTTTGAGGAGGTGGAAGACCAAACACAGTAGGTGTCCCAAGGGGCTTGTTGTCACCTTTCGGGGACCCTTGGTGTTGTACATGTGGAGTGGAGGAAGAGACCTTCAATGACATCAGTGAGGACAAGGAACGGGACATGGCTAGCTTGGTATCCAACCTTGTGCAAATGGGGAGTTTGCGGTTGTGCAAATGGACTGTTTGCGGTTGTTTGCGGTGCGTTAAAGGGACAGTCTAGGCCAAAATAAACTTTCATGATTCAGATAGAGCATGTAATTTTAAACAATTTTCCAATTTACTTTTATCACCAATTTTGCTTTGTTCTCTTGGTATTCTTAGTTGAAAGCTTAACCTAGGAGTTTCATATGCTAATTTCTTAGACCTTGTGCACGAGAAGTTATCTGGGAGCAGGCACTGATTGGCTAGACTGCAAGTCTGTCAAAAGAACTGAAAAAAGGGGCAGTTTGCAGAGGCTTAGATACAAGATAATCACAGAGGTTAAAAGTATATTATTATAAATGTGTTAGTTATGCAAAACTGGGAAATGGGTAATAAAGGAATCATCTATCTTTTAAAACAATAAAAATTCTGGTGTAGACTGCCCTTTAAACGGGGAGTTTGGTCTGTCACTGTGAAGTGGGCATAACCATTACACTACCTGATCGATACAACATCATACCTGATGTTTTAAAGCACGTTATTCCAAACAATTTAGGAATGTTAGGTGATTTATGCCCTTTATGGCTTAAAAACAGACTCTGCATCAACTATGTAATTTTCCATGGGAGTTTTGCCATGGATCCCTCTCCGGTATGCCACAGTCCAGGTGTTAGTCCCCTTGAAACAACTTTTCCATCACTATTGTGGCCAGAAAGAGTCCCTGTGGGTTTTAAAATTCGCCTGCCTATTGAAGTCTATGGCGGTTCGCCTGGTTCGCCCGTTCGCGAACAGTTGCGGAAGTTCGTGTCTGCCATTCGCGAATGCAAATTTTTAGATTCGCGACATCACTATTTGTAATGTGTATGGTCCTAATAGTTTCTCTCCAGCCTTTTGGGATAATATTAAACATAAACTATTCCCCTTTATTGGGGGGAATTTAATATTAGGGGGGGGGGGATTTTAATCTGTCCATTTGCCCTGAATTGGACAGATTATCATTAAAAAATGTCAGGGGTGTGCTCGCTTCGGCAGCACATATACTAAAATTGGAACGATACAGAGAAGATTAGCATGACCCCTGCGCAAGGATGACACGCAAATTCGTGAAGCGTTCCATATTTTTAAAAAAAAAAAAAAAATGTCAGGGGATATCATAAAACTGCAAAAAAATGTAAAAAGTTTTATCATGAATTAAGATTAGTAGATATTTGGAGATTAAAAAATCCAGACCTTCGAAGTTTTACCTGCGAATCAAAAGTTCACAAAACTTTTTCTAGAATAGATATTTTATTTATTTCTAAACCATTGGCTACTTGCAGAACTGAGGCTAGTATTTATGATATTGTGATATCGGATCATTCACCAATCTCAGTTACCCTGTGTGCAGCGGCTCTACCTAAGAATCAAGTGCCTCCCTTTTTTTTTCCTCGTTTCCTGGCAAATAATCAGAGATTTATTAATTTTTTAAAATAGAAGTGGAAGGATTATACTATATTTAATATAGCCAAATTTGATAAAATTGAAACTTTCTGGGAAGCTGCGAAAGCAGTAATGAGGGGGGAAATTAAATCATATCTCTATAATTGGAGAAAAAGGCTATGGCCTTTGAATTGCAGTTGGCTGCTCAAGTTAGAAATGCTTTTAGAAGTTATTATATACATAGATCTTCCAGTAAAGCTAGAAGAGAAAGGGATATTTTTTTAAGACAAAGATGTCATGAAGAAGAACAAAAAATCAATCTGCAGTTTAGAGGAACCTACGGTAACTCTGCCAAATATTTGGCCAAATTAGCAAAAAATCAGAAAGAATAACAATCTTATTCTATCTATTAAATACAAAAATTTAAGTTACACTGATCCCGAGGACATTAATAAAGTATTTTTTAAGGTCTTTCAGCAGTTCACGGGTAGATATGGATAATTGTACAAATTTCTGGACTAAAATTAAGATACCTATGATTTCTTATGAGGAACTTCAAGGTTTTAATCAACCAATAGCAGAGGATGAGATTTTAGAAGCTATCCAATCAGCTAGCAGTAATAAGGCCCCAGGCCCGGATGGCCTTCCAATAGAATTTTATAAAATACTGTCTGAAGAAATAAAAATTCCCCTAGTTAGTCTATTTAATTTTTATTTTTATCTCTGAAATGAAATGTCAAGTTATTTTACCGCAGCACGTATTTCTCTAATATTAAAAAAAGGTAAAGTTCGATCCAGGGGCTTATAGACCCATTTTGGTACTCAATGCAGATTACAAGATATTGACATCTATTATATCTTCTAGACTAGCGGTACGTCTGGATAAAATCATTCACCCTAACCAGACAGGATTTATGAAAAACAGAAATTTATTTAGAAATATTCGACAAGTTACGTCATTGCTAGATTATGTATGGAATTTGGATCGTAGTAAAGATGAGTTTAAAAAGTATAGAGAAGGAGCTATACTTACTGTTGATGCAGAAAAAGCATTTGATGCAACTAACTGGAATTATTTATTTACAGCTGTAGAGAAATTTGGACTCAGAAATTAATTCCTTCAATTTATTTGAAATCTTTATAAATTCCCTATATCATATTTATGTATCAATGGCTCCCTATACCCTAAGATCTATTTAAAGAGAGGGACCTGCCAAGGATGACCTCTCTCTCCTCTACTTTTTAACTTGGCATTGGAACTATTTGCTATTTGGCTGAGGGACAATCTTTTGGGGATACTAATGGGTTCTCATATGTTAAAAATTCTGCTTTATGCAGATGACCTGCTTATTTTTCTGGATAATGTATACAAAATTATTCTGCAGCTCTTGCGGCTTTTTCACTTTTTTTCATCTTTCTCGGGATATAAAATTAATTATAGTAAGAGTGAACTTCTAATACTCTCTGAATGGAGACTTAAGCCATTCCCTCACCCATTTAAAACAATTGACTCCTTTCGATATCTGGGTATAGTTCTAAATAGGAATCCAGAAAAATGGTACAAGTTGAATTATGGTCCAATATTGCAGAAAATTAAGTCTGACCTAGATTTCTGGTCCTCTTTACTAATCTCTCTCTCAGCAAGGGTTAATTTGATAAAAACAATAGTCTTTCCTCGAATATTATATTTATTTCAAAATCTTCCCTTATTACTATCTAATAAAGATATCTCAGATCTACAGGCCTGGCAATCTAACTTTATCTGGGGGAAAAGAAACCCCCCGGATTGCTCTTAAGAAATTAATGCTAAATCGACATATAGCGGGACTGGTCCTTCCACACTTAAGATTATATAACTGGGTTTCTTTAGCTAAGGTTGCTCTGGAATGGATTACAGAATTAATAAAATGTATATAATTGGACTTAGAGACATTTTTAGTAATAACATTTTCTTTAAAGGCTGTTTTACATTGCCCAGTAAAGAAACTCCCCTCGAATATTTCTAAATTGATCTCTATAAAAAATATCATTTTTGCCTGGCAGAAAATCTGTAATTTACTTAAAGTGTCTCCAGCATTTTCTGAGTTTCTTCCCATAATGGGTAACCCAGAATTTATCCCAGGTACATCGCAGGAAGTATTCAGAAGATGGGCGGATCTTGGTTTAATATATGTCTATCAAATTTTTAGCTCCAATCAAATAATGACCTCAGAATCACTGTTTCAAAAGTTTTGTCTCCCGAGATCGAATTTATATGCTTATTTCCAGCTGCGCCATTTTGTCTTTTCCCAGAAATGGAATACTGAAGCATTGTCTGAATGGTCGGATATCATGAAAATAATACGTAGATTCTCTTTAGGATGTACTTCTATATCGCTGATATATGATATTGTGCTGGCTAAGCAAGGAGAATTACATGCAATTAAGTTACATAATTTCTGGATGAGGTACTTTCCCTTCTTGGAGGAGAATAGGATAAATCAAAGCTTTTTGATGGTTGATAAGTTACTGATACCAATGTCATGGAGATAATCACATATGAAACTTATCAATAATTATTATCTATCACCGGATAGAATGTCTAGATTCTATCCTTCTCAAAGTTTTCTGTGCTCACGTTGCTCTTTTCCCAAAGCAGATATTATACACTTATTTTGGTCCTGTCCGAAAATATATCAGCTGTGGCAAAAGATTTGGTACTGGTATAGTAAGCTGTACCAAGATTATAATGTTTATACAGAAGAAGATATATATTTTCTTACATGTTCTGATCTTAGATATAAAAGAATGATGAAAGCTCTAAATACTATTATTCTCACTACAAGACATTTAATATTGAAAAGCTGGAAAGATCATGTGGCTTCTCACTATTTCTTAAAGAAATATAATATCAGATACTATTTGAATCTTATTATACAAATTTTTTAGCTGAACCCAGGATAAGAATCTTCCTCTTGGATTGGCTCCCACTTATTAAATCTTTCCCACTCCTTATCCAAAGACGTATATTATCTCCTTTTTTAAACTCTATCTCATTTGCTGAGCTTGTGATTGCCAGTCTTTTTCCTTCAACATGGTTGACATGATTTAGGGAGATTGATTTCTAAATCCTAGTAAGTTAGGATAAGTTTGATTGAAAATACCAGGGATAGGCCATGAGCATTGAAGGCCAGGGTTAATTTATAATTCATAAGGGGATTGCTCTGGATAGGGGAAATGGGGGGGAGGGAACTGAGAGAATAATTCTTTTTTTTTTCTCTCTCCAAAGTGAAGAGATAAATGTTTGCAGAACTGATGTACATGAGAGAATGTTTTCGCCTCCAAGAGAGGATATTATTATTATTTTTTTGTTATATCTCTTCATTTCCCGGATTATTGTGCATTAGAATGTTTAGTTTGTTTGTGATGTTTAAGAAAAAAGATCTAAAAACCCCAGCAGGGTATACAATTCATTTTGGATGTTATGTTTAGGCATAATTTTGTGTAATATTGATAATTTTGATAATTTTCTATTGCGCCTGTTTGTTTTCATGTTGTTATTTACAATATATGATATTGGGCCCTGCGTGGCGCAAGATTTCTAATTTGACTTTTCTGTATCCACTGCTGGCTATAAATAAAAGTTTTTTAAAAAAAGGAAGAATTAATTACATGGACAGAAAATAAAGAAGGATGAGAGGTTGAATGATGTTAACACTTACACTACAGCATTGAAACAAGTTAGTGGTCTGATTAAGAGAAATTGGGAAATTGCGGCATTGGATGTCAGTTTACTATTTACATGGATGGAGTCACTGAGAGTTGTATATAGGCATGGGGGGAGTCTTAAGGATATTTTGGTGAAATATGAACCAGTGTTCTATCAAAAATGAATTGGCTATCCTACATGAAACCTTGGTGTTTCAAATGTGGAAATTGTGTGACTTTTAATAATCTAATAGCAGGAAATAAATGTAAACACTAATGTAATGTACTATCATAGATTTACATGTACATCAAATTGTATAGTCTGTATGATTTGTTACCCTTGTTTTCTGTATTATGTGGAGAAGGTTACTGCAATGTTCAGAGAAAGACTAGTGAATCATAAAACAGCCATCCAACAAGCCATTAAAAATGGCCATTTTGAAAAGCCCTAGCGAGATACTTTCTGGAAATGGGCCACCAAAACTCTTCATTGTTGTAGATTATCCATTTATATAGCCCATCTGGGAGTGTTTTGCAAAAATGTATAGTTCTGCTCTAACATTGTGCTGGTTTTCAGACTGTGGCGCAAATTTTAGCATGAGGCACTTTAAATCACCATTCAGAATTTTTCAAACATAATTTGGAGATCTCAATATTGCCGCCATATTAGGATTCGAAAACGTATTGCACAATTTAGAAATCTATACATTGAAATAATGGAAACTCCATTATTCATACAATAAAGAGTACAGTGTCTGGCTATTATTTTTAACAATAAGTAATGTAATTTTAAACAGACCACGTCTATGCTGAAAAAACAATGAATAGGTTGTATCCAAAAAATCTTTTCAACTTACCTTGGTGAGTCTACAACTTTTCCTCAGGCATCAGGTCTCCTTGAGAAGATACACTAGGTCTCTCCCCTGAAGGAACCGGTTCCTCCTCCCTGTTTGGATTGCCAGGTGATCTATCCCTCTCCACAGAAGGCAAATGGGATGCCAGTGGGGAAGGGAGTTGCAGGCCCATGAGACGGCATAAGGTCTCCTCAAAGCTTTTGAGAACTGGTGGTCGGTGGGGTGTTTTTCCAGTTTCTGCATCACCTCCAGGATGACCACCAACCCTCTGCCACATCAGTGAGACCTTGTGCCTCAACTGGGTCTTCATGTCTGCAAGTCGCTTCCTCACCTGCGACTCGGTCCTACGGTGTCTGTCACTGAATTAAAAGCTCCATTGAGTGACATCCAATGACTTGTCTCTCTGCAGAGCTGGTATAGACCAGCTGGTCTCCAAAGAGCTTGGAGTAATTGGTCTTCAGTGCAGAGACGAGTACCTCTTTCTCCTTGGTCAAGAACTTGATACTAACTGTTTTTCTATACAAATATATCTGAAATATATCATGATGAAAACTGACAACTGTACGTGCAGACTGTATTTTTTGCCAAACTTTATTATGGGATCTAGTTGTTCTGATAGGATGATTGTTTTATATTTTACTTCATTTTTTTTGGGTCACACACACTTATAAATGTAACACAATACTTACTCCTGTTTCCCTCAGAAATTAAACCAACTATGCCTGTGCTCAATTCCCTGTATGTAGTGTTTGTGTAATGTTTTGATTTTGACAAATAATGATTATTATATTGAAAACAACCTTGAGTAAATATTGTGTAATAAGACTGTTTTGTAAACGAACTGTAACTAATAGACCTTACCATTACAGTGTATATATATATATATATATATATATATATATATATATATATATATATATATATATATATATATATTATTTTTTTTTATTTTAAATATTTTTATTGAGATTCAAATTGAGGCATACAAAGCATATGTCTAGAAAAAGCTATGCAAATAAATTATTCCATTTATTTATTTAACAAAAGCTAAGCAAGGCTTACATAGCAAGGTTATAAGACATTTTACAGGAAAATTAGGGAACAGAACTTTTGCCTGTTAGACTATATGCCTTCTATATGGACTATGAGGCCACTTTTGTACCTGTCATTACAAATAAAAAGTACAGAGTTGACAAAGGCAATCATGAACATAAGGAGACCACTCAAGGGTCTCAAATGATTAATCTCGATTTTTATTTTTGTAGAATATATAACAATACATTTCTTTATATAGACTTGTTAATATGTACTAGATATGAGATATAAGCTAGCTATTATATGCTAAATATGAGTAAATATACATATCATGATCAGGAGTATTGGGATAGGGGGTATGTGCGAAAAGAAAGAAGCCTATTGTGATATGGCTTTAGTATGAACAGGTGATATATAGAAATAAGTAAAAAGCAGTAACATATCCCTTGTGAGTTGCTCTGTCAAGCACTTTTAAGGGGCTTACAGCTTATCTTATGCACTTAGTGGGGGGCATATTTCAAGATGTATGAGAATAGTATATGAACAAAACGGTGACTGCTTCTCGGCTAATTAAAGGGACAGTCTAGTCAAAATTAAACTTTCATGATTCAGATAGGGCATGAAATTATTATTTTTTTTTTTAAATACTGGCATTTATTTTCTAGAGAAAATTAAAGAAAATAAACTATTGCTTGCACACAACTATGCAGAAAACTTTACGTTTAACCCATGCAAGGGTTTAAATCTATAGTTAAAGTTGGTTCAAAAGCAGCAATGTACCACTGAGAGCTAGCTGAACACTTCTGATGAGCCAATGACAAGAGGAATAGAAACATAGCCCCTAATCACCAGTTAGCCCCAGTAGTGCAATTGTTGCTGCTAAGAATATGTTCATATGCTTTTAAGCAAAGGATACCAAGAGTACAAAGTAAATTCGATAACTTTTGATAATAAACTTGAATTTAAAAGTATTATAAAATTACATGCTCTGTCAAAATCACAAAAGATTAATTTTGACTTTCATCTCCCTTTAATAAAAACAACTTTTTACATGTGTTCCTTGCTAAGCTGCATCCTGCAGAAAGTTGTCTACTTTTTTTTAAAAAAACATGAGAACTAATTTTAGATTTATACTTATCTTGTGTGTACGTTTCTTTTGTTGAAAGCAAACAGCCATTATCCCCCAAGCCATTAAAAAAGGACATTAAAGGAATATGAAACCCATATTTTTTTCTTTAATGATTCAGATAGAGCATGTAATTTTTTTTTTTAAACATAATTTTTATTAATTTTCACAATTTATACAGAAATAGTGCAAGACAAATTTCAATCACATGAACCATTGCACATAATTTTTGTTAATTTGATAGTTACACACTTGGAGTTAGAAATTTACCATTGCATTAATAAAAAGAAAAATGCTTCCCTGTCTTGTACAAAAGAAAAAGGAGAGGGTGGAGAAGAAAAAACAAAACAAAAAAAAAAAAAACCCAGATAATTGGTTCCTCTCTCTACCCTCCTCACCAGTTACCCAACATCACTAAATCGGTATTTCTAAAAGGGAATATTAAGTACTCCCCTTCAGAGGGTGAGAAAATCTTAATAAACTTTGCCCATTTGTCAAAAAGACTTCTTATTTCCCTTTCTGGATGTAATACTGTAGCTTTCTGTTCGATTAAATATTGCTTTCTAAGATAATTTTTAACTTCAGTAATTGAAGGTATTGTCGTGTTCTTCCAGTTTTTAAATAATAGATTTCTGGCCGCTAAAATGACTAAGTTCACAATTTTGAAGTCTGAGAAGTTGTTAGTCTTATCAACCAAAAAGATGATGTGGAGCATTGTTATTTTAAAAGGGGTAACTTTCAAAATTTTATTTATCCAATATTCTATTTTGTACCAGAATTGTGAGATTCTTGGGCAATCCCAAACCATGTGGCCCAAATCCGCAGCTTGGAGGCTACATTTAGGGCACTTGTTAAAGTTCAAGTTATACCATCTGTAACCTCTCTCTGGTGTATAATATATTTGATAGATGAGTTTTAAATGTGACTCTCTCCAGGTCTCGGCCAGGGTTGTTTCCATTGCTAATTGGATTGACCTGGACATTTGTGAACCATTGTTTATATTAACCTGGTTTCCCCATTTCTGTGCTAATCTCGTTAAATTTTCATCTCCTTTATGAGAGACGAGAAGATTATACCATGGAGTTATTGAAAACAGTCCAGCCCTGTTTAGCGATACCCAATTATCCAGCTTATCCCACTTCCATTTCCATCTATGTTTGTTAATTAATTGCCAGGCGTAATGCCTGGTTTGTAGATACATGAAGAATTCCTGGTTTTTAAGCTCGAATTCTGATTTTAATTCTTCAAAGGACTTAATGCTTCCTGACTCATGTTTGAAGAACTGCGAAATTTTTATTAGTCCTTGGTTATGCCAACGTTGTAATATCTGATCTTGTGTTCCCTCCTGGAATTCTGGGTTGCCTAGGAAAGTTTGATATGTTGGTATTTGAGTATTTACCTGTATATGAGCCCCGATTTTTCCCCAGGCTACTAGTATCATGTATATAGTCTTTAAACCTTTTATCCGCTTAGGTACTTGATGGAGAGAGATATGTAAGAGTGAGACTGGTGATAACGGCTTTATCAGGCTCTGGTCTAGTTCATAATCAGTAAAGTGGTTTGATTCAGCTATCCAATCTGTCGCTATGCGGCCCAGAAAAGCTAAATTATATAAATATAGATCGGGAAGGCCATTCCACCTTTTAGTTTGGGGAGCGATAATCTCTTCAGGGAGATTCTGGGTTTCTTAGCTTGCCAGATGAAGTGGCGGAGGGCTGTGTTAAACCTCTTAATATCATATGTTTTTAAGATTAAA